>NC_067495.1:11886791-12080310 GCF_947179515.1 Apodemus sylvaticus | reverse complement strand
TGCAGGCGTTAAAGCCCCTGGAATGGAGTCTGCTGGCTCAGTGGTTAGCTGTCGGGAGCTGGACCCAGGGGCCTTCCTGGATAGGGATAAGGAGTACAAGGGTGAGCTACTGAAGGATTCAAGCTCTGGGCCTGGTTGTGTACCCCCTGACAGCAAAGACAAGACATCCAGCAGACATTGAGTCTTCACAGGTGACTTGGACATTGAGCTGTGGTGTGTGTGTGTGTATGTGTGTGTGTGTGTATATGTGTGTGTGTGTGTGTGTGTGTGTGCAAACAGGGCTGCCATGATGATGATTTTAAAGAATTCAATACACTGGCAGATGATGTCCTGGATAGGCCCCCCGACTTCCGTGACACTTGTCACATGGGCCTCCTTTAATGAAGACAGAGGACTCTGCCTGCTTCTCTGAGGAGCAGGCTTGAGATCAAGGACGACCCCACTTGTCACAGCTGCCTGTTTGCCTGCTGCAAAACATCATTAATGAACAGGATTCACCAAACTTTACAGCGCAGCTGCTCCCCTAGCTAGAACAGGTCCTGCCTGTATCCAAGAGCCTGACAACAACTGGGGTCAGGGACACCCACAAGAGAAGAATTAATTGACTTTTGGAAATGGTA
Organism: Apodemus sylvaticus; assembly: GCF_947179515.1. Taxonomy (NCBI): domain Eukaryota; kingdom Metazoa; phylum Chordata; class Mammalia; order Rodentia; family Muridae; genus Apodemus; species Apodemus sylvaticus. The sequence continues at coordinate 12,079,690 of NC_067495.1, read as the reverse complement.
CAGCCACTTTGTCCTTTTCATTTTCCCCCTCCTGTGTCCCTTTCTCCACATCTCCAGGACAGATTTTGGGGCATGGATGCCTCCTGTTTCCAACAAAAGCACAGTGTTGTAGACAACTGAGAAGCCGGCTTTGTGACTCATTCTGTGCCCCTGTCATTTTCAGAGTTGTATCTCACTGACCTGCTTGGCTGAGAAACAAGTGTTTAGAAAGCCCCCCCCCCCATGATGGGGGCTGAGACTGTGCTTCAGGCTGCTTCTCAGTGTGTTGGAGTGAATTTGTCAAAGAACTTCACGGCGTCTCAGTCTGGCAGAGACAGTTTATCTTGGCCCTGAGTGAAGAAGGAAACCCTCAGGGGCCTGGGGATTGTCAACCGTGGCTGCCAGTATCTGCCGAGCTGGCACTGGTCCGATCCTGTGGGAGGGTGAGAACAGATGGACAGGTTGATCTGACAAGCCCCAGGTGGAAAGTGCACATCTGTGCACTGTAGAGGGGCCCCCTCACAGCAGGCTTCAGCTGCCTTAGCCTTGTGGTTCAGGTATAGAAGATTATACCATGTCTTTCTGTTTTCTTTTAAAAACAAATAACAAAGGCTTGATGGAATCAAGGACCTTAGGCAGGAATTCTCTTCTGGACAAGGGAGTTCTGCACATCTCCCCCAAGTTGGATTTCTAAGAGTTTGGCTACTGTTGGGCCAGGAGGAGAGACGGTGAACAGGCCTGGTGGTGGTAGCCCCAGGCCTTCTATGAGTGTTGGCCTGAGTTTGATGACTAGTAGGGACATAGCCTCCTTCACCTTTGTCCTTTGTCTGTGCCCACAGGTGACCCGTGGTCCCTGCCCATCCTGAACACAGTCTTCCATCTCTGTCTCCCTGTCCTCTGTAAACATATGTGTGAGGAAGAACTTCTGAGGAAGTGGTGTGTCCTGGGCAAGGCAGCCTCATAGCCTGGCTCTCATACAGTATTTTTGCTTGAGCCCTGTCATTTGTGTATTTGTTTTAAACTGACCACCTAGAATGAATACCTAGCTTATCTGTGGTTCTCATAGCAGTCCCTGCCCCTAACTTCTTGGAGGTTTTGTTAGGGTTTCCATTGTTATGAATAGACACCATGACCAAGGCAACTCTTATAAGGGCAACAGTTAATTGGGGCTGGCTTACAGGTGCAGAGGTTCAGTCCATTATCATCAAGGCAGGAACATGGCAGCATCCAGGCAGGCATGGTACAGGAGGAGCTGAGAGTTCTACATCTTTATTTGAAGGCAACCAGGAAAAGACTCTTCCAGACAGCTAGGAGGAAGGTCTCAAAGCTCACACCCACAGGGATATACTTCCTCCAACAAGGCCACACCTGCTAATAGTGCCACTCCCTGGGCCAAGCATTTTCAAACCACCACAGAGGCTCACTTTCTGCTGCAGCCCGTGCAGGAGGTGACCTCGATCTCCAGCAGGATCCTAGGGTCCGATTACTGCTGTCTGGCTTTAGATACCCAGTTGTGCTTTGACAAGCAAAAGGAGCACAGAAGCTCTTGACCGGTCATATGCAGACTCAGAAATGCCATTATTGTGAGAAAGGAAAAAAGGAAGAAAAAAGTCCACATGCAAACATACATGAATAGATCCAAGGCTGTAAAGTGAATGCCTGTTTGCATTTGGATTGGGATGCCACAAACCAAAATACTTGTCAAACAAAAGTGAACTCTACACAGTGGTGTTGGATGATGATGATGATGATAATGATAGTGTGTGTGTGTGTTGTATGTAGCCCTGAGCCCTGTGTTCCTGTGAAGATACTTTGAATGGCTCGTTCTGCTCACATTAGTCACACATCTGGAGCATATATGGCTTTCTCAAGGTAATTCATTTTCTGCATTTACTGTTTACTGAACAACTGTCTGACTGTATTTGGATGTATTCAGCATCTGTGGATGGCAGCACCTGTGTTTGCCAGCCACACTGCTCTCCAGGGAGAGGCTTCTTACTCAGCTAACCACTGCAATTTGCACATTACTCCATGGAGACTCAGAGGCCTGTGTTCTGTTCCAAGTACTACGGGGAAATATTCGGAACCTGTCTCCCTCCCTCTGCTGCTTTCATGACAGAAGCTCGATTGAGTCTTGAGTGACAAGCTTGGACTGGGTGTGACCCAGACATGCACTATGCCTAGGATCGCTCTGGGTCTCTGGCAGATACTTTGGAGCCACAAATTTGTACCTCCTCCACCAAGGTCTGAGGGTTGGTGTGTGGCCAGAGGGGCCTGAGCTGCAGCCCTCATGTACCGTTCCCATTACCTTCTTGTTAAAACCCCAGACAGCTCACTGAAGTGTCTCACAGGAGAGTAAGCTTTCTCCCAAACGAAGCCCTCTTTCATTATCTGATGATGAACTGGGACCAATTTCAAGTCTCTTTCCCCTGGCAGAGTGGGGAGCTGGCTTGAGTGTGATTAGGTTTACTGAAGCACTCGCCATGATCACCAAGCCACAGTCTGGCTTTAGGCCATTCTGATGCTGAGAAAGAGAGAGAGAGAGAGAGAGAGAGAGAGAGAGAGAGAGAGAGAGAGAGAGAGAGAGAGAGAGAGAGAGAGAGAGAGAGAGAACAGGAAATAGTGAATTAGGGCCTGGCAGACTTGGCTGACTTGGGTTTCCAGGTAAATGGAAGGAGTGGGTAGGCACAGGGCTTGGTGCTGTGGTCAGATTTGCAGCTGCTAACACACATTCCTGTGTGGGGTACACTACCGCCCATCAGTTACTGTGAATATGTGTATTTTAAGGACTAAGACACAGATGCTCAGACTCCCCTGGGCAGTCTGGGTGACACATATCCTGTGCTGTGATTGTTCTGAAGACAAAATGGCTCTAACCACTGTGAGAAGCCCTAATTAAATCAGCCTCAAAGCCCCCCAATAGTTTTGCCCCACCTCTCCTCCCCTCTGGATCCACTCTTTCTGTCTCTCATGAGAAAAGAACAGGTTTCTAAGAGATAACCACCAAACATGACAAAATAAAATAGAATAAGACAAAGCATTCAGTTTCACGGAGGTTGTTATAGCACACACAAGACTTCTGTATGCCCAAGTCAGAACCGGATCCTAACATGGAGAGGATAGTTGGGTATGAAGTCCTGCTGGTAACTCAGGAACAATAGGCAGCTGGGGGAAGGGGAGTCCATTTTCTCTGAGAATGTATCCCCTGGTAAGTCAGACCCACTCGAGTGGAAGGCCACACAGCCAAGAGTATTTGGGCAGAGCAAGCTGGTTTTGATGAGTTCTTTTTTTTTTTTTTTTTTTTTTTTTTTTTTTTTTATACAAATGTGGGTGGTGGTGCACGTCTCTAAACCCAGCACTTACGAGGCAGAAGCATGAGAGATCTCTGTGAGTTCCAGGTCTTCAGCTCGAGTTCAAAGACAGCAAGGGCTATGCAAAGAAATTCTGTCTTAAATTTACGAATTCAGCACAATGACCCTAGCATTGTTGCAGGACACATGGTTCATATAGAAAAGCCAATGTATTTTGGCATTCAGGAAATTAACAGTTAAATACTAATATCTAGTGGTATACACAAAGTCACATTTAGGTGAGGATGACAAGGACACAGACAGTTAAAGTATCAGTAAGACTGAGAGAAACCATCGAGATTAAAGAAACAGAGTGATACATCGCTCTGAGGCTAGTAGAGTAAAGACTGTTACAATGCCAAGGTTGAAAGGGTCAGATATCAGGGATAAGGCATATCATATAGCAACAAGAATACTAGCAATGTGTTTGGTGGAACCGAGGCTCTGATTGTAAAGTTCATACTGAAGTGCAAAAGTATATACCATAGTCAAAGCAACAGGCGAGACAGGTTAACACTAGGATGGGACACAGCCTGATTTCTGTCACTCTCATACTTTAAGGTACTGACACTAGATAGTTGTGGGAAAGATCAAACAGAGGGTAGTACATAGGGTAGTGCTTGCCTGGAATGCACAGCAGCCAAGAGGAAGATGCAAGAGGATGGCTACCCATTTGAGAGCAGCCTGATCTACACAGGGAATTGCATGTTCCCCAAGGCTACATAGAAGAGCTCCCTTTTTAAACACGTGTCCCTAAATGGAATCCCAGCAACGCAGGAAGTGAAGGCAGGAGGATTGCTGGGTATCAAAGTTTTAAGACTCTGTGAGTAGCACAGTGTGATTCTGCCGAGAGAGAGAGAGAGAGAGAGAGAGAGAGAGAGAGAGAGAGAGAGAGAGAGAGAGAGAGAGACCGAGAGAGAGAGAGAGAGAGAGAGAGAGAGAGAGAGAGAGAGAGACCCAGACATAAACTTTCACAATGGTCAACAGAAAAAGCTTAAATATAAGAATTTATCACCTTTTGAAAATTCCATATATGCACATAACATATTTTAATATTTACCCCCACTCTTCTCCCCATCTCCTCCCAGAATGGTCCCTGACTTTTACACTTCCAGTCAACACTGCTTCCTCTCATTTTTGGTTTGTTTTTAACAACTCACTGAACCCAAATTTTCCTGCCCCTATAGTCATGGGTACGTTGCCATCATCTGGAGAATGGGGTCACACCCTTAAAGAAAACTGGCTCTCTCTCCTCCAGAAGTTATCAAGTGCAAGTTTATCAGTTATGAATATAGACTCAGTGACCGTCTCCTCTCAACACCAGAATATTGACTGGCTTGGGCTTGTTCGGTTCTTACATAGGTAAATATAGTTGCTATGAATTCATGAGAACAGTAGCCCTGCCACGCTAGAAAATGCCCTTTTGCTCCAGTCCTCCCTGATATTTGGCCCTTACAAAGTTGTGTTTTTCCTCATGTTCCCTTAGTCTTGGGGTGAGCCGGTTGGATATGATGTCCCATCGGTGGCTCCTCTCCACACATACAGACATGGTTCTGACATGTTGTGACTTACTGCATCGATTGGTTTTCACTACACAAAGAAGCATCTCTGATGGAGTCTGAGAATTACACTAATCCATGGATGGAAATTTCCAACATAATTTGATACTGTGTTCATTTAGTAAAATAGCACTATTATCGTTATTCTGAGGCCTGGGGGCTGTCTAACCATGCATTCTTGATTTAGCATACCAGGCAAGTGGTCCTTCCAGTGGGACAGGCTTTAATTCTAATTAGAAATCTATTGGCTATCCTTATAGCATGCATGCCCATATGTACCTTTGGGTATATCTTGCCATGATGGTCATTATTGTATCTACATGGTTTACAGCTGACAAGGACCGTTGATGACTCCCCGCTTACCCAGAACTGTGCATAGTACATTTTGTACTATAAAAGCTAGCCAGTAGAGAGGACGCTTTCTGGTAAATACCAGTTTGAGTTTTCCATGACCTGAGACTAAAACGTTTGCTATTTCTAGCAAAAGTGTTTTACCACTAAGATTTAGGAGCAATCAAAAGCAACAATTTTAAGAGGCAATGTACTGAAGTAAATGGTGTTGTGCCAAATTGATATCAGCAGGTAACTGCAGACTCAGATCTCTGCCTCTTTCTCGTCATATAAAAAAATAAACCAGGCTCAATCAGAGTCCAACATGGAAAATGCAAGAGTGTAGACCTCCCAGAAATAAGCACACGAAGTGAATTTCTTAATTTATGGATAATCAAATGTTACTTAAATGATACCAAAATCACGAGGCAGCAAGTTATTAAGTCTGGGGTGTAGATTATCAGTAGACCAATTTTCCAGCTGGCAAAACACCCAGAGTTTAATTCTTGGATATCCAGAAACAAAACAAACAACAAAGAAGAGAAAACTTCAAGAGTAGGGCTAAAGATACTCAGATAACAAATATGCACATGCAAATATGTATCACTGTCAGTAAATAAATAAATATTCAAACATAATCAGCCACTACAGGTCTCTTAAAATGGAAAATGTTAAAGTGACAGGTTCAGTCAGTTGCTTCTGTTGTTGCAGTGATAGGATACTGAGTCAAAAAGCATCAGAAGAAAAGAAAGGCTAATTTTGGTTCACAGTTTTGGTGTGCATTCCATCATGTCCAGGAAAATATGGCAACAGGAACTCGAGGCAGCTAGTTGCATTCTCCGCACTCTGGAATAGAGACATTGAACGCTCAGCTTGCTTTCCCATTGTGTATCCTGTTTAGGACTATTGTGCAAGGAATGGTCCCACCTACCCTTGCTGTGTCTTCTTCTTTCAACAAACCTGATGTAGATAATCCCTCCTTGGTTTACCCAGGACTGTGTCTTCTAGGTGTCTCTAGATTATGTCAAATCAACAATCTAGATTAACTAGCACAGTTAATCTAGTTAACTAGCACAGAGCATACCAAGAGTTAACAGAAACTCAACAAATGTGGATTTTGTTATGCTTTGACTGAGAAATGTCCAAGATGCTCGTGTGTTGGAATCTAGGTCCCTAATTAGTGATGCTCTTCTGTTAGGTTTTGAGACCTTTTGGATGTAGGGCCTAGCAGTTACATACTAGGGCATAGGTATTGGGCTTGATCGGGGCTTAAGGTATACCAGGTTTTTTTCTTGTCCAAGCTGTCTACTTTTTTTTGGTCTACTGACATGAGATGAATAAACTAAGCCACAAATTCCAACCATCATAGACACAGTGCTAGTTTTTAGGCTACCTTTACCCCCCAAATAGACTGTATCCTTTTCAAATGTGAGCCAGAATAAATCCTTTCTCACTTCAGTTGCTTGTGTCATGGATATGGTCAAGCAATATAGTAAGAAAATACAGAAAGTTCTTACCCAGGATGGGGTTGCTATGGTACATCTGTCTGTTATGTTCTTCAGCATTTGGAACTGATTTATGTAAAGAATGCTTATGGGTTTAGTTCAGACCAGGGAAACCTTAAAATCCTATAAGCAGAGATTAATGGGACATCCTGGCAAGAACTTCAAAGACCAGACTTCAGAAATAAATATAACCTCTACATGTGATACTCCACAGCCTTGGGGGCAGGGAGGGTAAGTACTCTAACATGAAATACGAAAGAAGAGCATTGAGTACATTCTGATAAATAGTTTATCAGTGTCTTGTTTGCTGTAAAAATTTTAATAAGAATTAATTTTGAAATAATGGGCTAATGAGCATGATAAGCGAAATGTCAATAACTCAAATCTTTTAGGGCTTGGGAGAGAGGTGGGTCAGTGGGTAATGTGTTTGCCTGGCTAGCATGACCACTGAGTTTAGATGATCATTTATGCAGGTACAAGCCAGGCATGACAGCACAAGTCTGCAACGCAGAACTGAGGGGAGGGGACAAGCAGATTGTGGGGACTTGGTACTCAGTCATTCTAACCTAAACTGTGACTTCCAGGTTCAGTGACAAAAAATATTGCCAAGAAGCAAAAATAAGAGGATGTGACAGCATCAGTTTTTGTCCTTCACATGCTCTCACCACACACACACACACACACACACACTTGCATACATAAATACTCACTTGTAGGAAGATATGAAGAAACTCATCGCTTTATATTTTAATCTAACAATTATTTTTAAAAGAATGAAGACATTGACCTTTAAAAAGGAACAAAGAAAACGCCAATAGAAGACTCAGGGAAAGGCTTATTGTGAAGCCCAAGGCTCTGGATGCCAGAAGAACTGTCACTTTGATAAGGGCAACATTGTGAGATCTGTGCTCTGGACAGAAAACCTAGACAACAAAAGAGAATCATTGCTATAACATGTGACTACGGTAGCTGGGACTTTCTCATTGCAGTTGCTTAGTTACTTGGGGGTGCATATAAATTCTAATCATATGCGTGCTCTTTATGAATATTGTTAAAAGGATTTTAGACCTCTTGGGTCTTTACAGAAGAAGCACGCACAAAAGTGCTTTTCAATTTTAATAATTCCTTCATAAGCTATTTAAATGTCATAAGGATATTGCAGATAAATCCCAAGATAGAGCATCTGTGTAAGAAAGAGGCTAAAGAATAAGGATTTGAATGGTGAGCATTCAAATAGCATACAGATAGTCAATTTAGACTAATGACTGCACAGTAGTGGGTGGGATGATGGAACTTGGACAGGAACAAAAACCTGGGTAAGCTTAGGCGGATTCTGGAGTAGCCAGAACTATGGAGAGCAAAGATGCCAGCTTAGATGGGAGTACTCAAGGACCACACCACCACTCTCAAGGACTTCCTGTTTCTGGAGCCTGGGCTAGCTCATCCATTCTTACCTCACTTGCCCCACCCACTTTCCCCGAGTATCTTATGACTCTGTCTGCTCTAATTTCTTGGTCCTCCTGGGACAGTTGCATCAAGGCACTTTGTCTTTTCTTGAAGAAACACTCCCTCGTCCCTTTGTATCTGATGTAGCTTCTTTTGAGGGACTCCCTAGCAATATAGACCCAGGTAAGTTGAAAAAAAAAACTAGGATCATGTGTAGAGCCCTCAAGTACTTGTGCCTTCCTTGTAGCTTCAGCTTACCCTACCCTTCACCAATCTTTAGGTGAATGGGTAGTTCCACACGGAGCCCAGAAACTACAACTCTCATGTGTCTGACAGACCCTTGCAACACTGTTCTCCCTAGTACTGCAACAGAACAGCTGGGGCCTTCCTCACTGGATTATTCCTCATGGTTTGTTTAGACTGTTTTCCTCCAGAGTCCAGGGACCACCAGCCCTCAGTGAGCTGAGCTGTTCCACACCAATCACTCATTAAGAAAATTCTTCATAGACTTGCCTATAGGCTAATCCTCTGGAACCATCTTCTCAATGCCCCACCCCCCAACCCTCTTGTCAGATAACTCTAGCTTATGTCAAGTGGACAAGGTAAAAGCAACCCGGAAAGATGTGGACTCTTTGTTTTTCTGTTGAGACAGGTTGCAGCTACACTATCAAGCTGACAGACGAAGTCTGGACTCAAAAGGATTCTCTTGTGTCAGGCTGTTAGATAACTTAATTTTCAACGCTGTTTTTCAGAGTTCTGCTCCCTATGGACCTCCTCTCCCTCCCTCTCTCCCTCTCTTCCTCTCCTCCTTCTCTGTGTAGTAATGTTCTGAATTAAAGGGATCAACTGATTGCCACAGGTTGAATGAGAGGATGATTGTTTTCAGTATCAAAGAAAGAAAGGAGAAAGGTAGATCTCCTAATTTGAGTGAATTTAGGAAGCTATTGCTGGGCTTATTTACAAAATATTGTAATTACAAATTACAAAATCCCAGCCCTGAAGATAACTGGGATCTCCAATTCTACATGACCATGGGTATCATTCATGTGGATGGAATGCAAGGCTCCCAATAAACTGAAGCAAATGGAGAACATTTCAAAGGTACATACTGAGGAATCTCTGGAGCCACAAAAGATTGCAGCTTTATCCCGGAGGAGATGTAAAAGGATTCCTTCAGGCAGAGGCTATTTGGCATCATCTCTGATTGAAGAAAATTCAGGGCATGTGGTTGAATTCTATATATTCCCAAACAATATTTGATTACAGTTTCTCCTCCTACTCCTTCCTGTTCCTCCCCACTTCCTCTCCCTTCTGGATCTACTCCCTTTATGTCTCTGATTAGAAAAAAAGAGTGTTCTAAGAGATAACAACAACAAAATATAACAAAATAACCTATAATAAGATAAAACCAAAACCATCACATCAAAATGGAACAAGACAAATCCTCAGAAGGAAAAGAGCTTCATGAGAAGACAGAAGAATCAGAGACCCACTGTTTACTCACTCAGGAGTTCATGAAAATACTACGCTGAAAGCTATAATATATATTCAGAGGACCCCCTTAGTTCCTTCCTCTATGTCTAACCTCTCTGGGTCTAAGGAATGTAGTTTGGTTATCATTGATTTAATAAATAATACCCAGATAGAAGCAAATATATATCATATTTATATTTCTGAATCTTGTTTATCTTACGCACTATTTTTTTCCTAATTTCATCCACTTGCCTGAAAATTTCATGATGCCAGTTTTCATAGCTGGGATTTTGTAATTTGTAATTACAATATTTTGTAAATAAGCCCAGCAATAGCTTCCTAAATTCACTCAAATTAGGAGATCTACCTTTCTCCTTTCTTTCTTTGATACTGAAAACAATCATCCTCTCATTCAACCTGTGGCAATCAGTTGGTCCCTTTAATTCAGAACATTACTACACAGAGAAGGAGGAAAGGAAGAGAGGGAAGGAGGGAGGGAGAGGAGGTCCATAGGGAGCAGAACTCTGAAAAACAGCGTCGAAAATTAAGTTATCTAACAGCCTGACACAAGAGAATCCCTTTGAGTCCAGTCGTGTAAATGTACCACATTTTATCAATTCTGCTGTTGGGGGACATCTAAGTTGTTTCTAGTTTCTAGCTATGATGAATAGAAAAGCAATGAACATAGTTGATCAAGAGTCCCTGCAGTAGGATAAAGCATCGTTTGCATATATGACCAAGAGTTGCACAGCTGGATATTGAGGTAGATTGATTCTCATCCTCTTGACCTGCCACAGTGATTTACAAAGTAGTTGTACAAGTTTGTGCTCCCACCAGTAGTGGAGGAATCTTCCTCTTTCTCCACATCCTTGCCAGCACCTGCTGTCTCCTGAGTTTTTGACCTTAGCCATTCTGACTGGGTGTGAGGTGGAATCTCAGGGTTGTTTTGATTTGCACTTCCCTGATGACTAAGGATATTGAACATTTCTTTAGGTGCTTCTCAGCCATCTGAGTTTCTTCTAATTGAGAATTCTCTGTTTATATTTTACCACATTAAATAATTAGATTATTTGGTTTCTTGATAGTTAGTTTTTGAGTTCCTTATATATTTTGGATATTAGACCATTATTGGATTTGGAGTTGGTAAAAATATTTTCCCATTATGGTTTAAATGACAGTGTCCTTTGCCTCACAGAAGCTTTTCAGTTTCATGTGGTCCCATTTATTAATTGTTGCCTATGCTAATGGTGTTCTGTTCAGAAATCTTCTCCTGAGACAATGACTTTGATGCTATTCCCTACTTTCTCTTCTATCACGTTCAGTGTACCTGGTTTTATGTTGAGGTCTTTGATCTATTTGCAATTGAGTTTTGTTCAGGGTAATATGTATTTATTTATTTTCATTCTTCTACTTGCAGACATCCAGTAGAATTTATTGAAGATACTTTTTTTTCCAGTGTGTATTTATAAAGAAAACTCAGGTGTACATATGGTGTGTGGGTTTATGTCTGGGTCTTCAATTTGATTTTATTGATTAGCATGTCTATTTTTGTGCTAATTACCACACTGTCTTCGTTACTGTAGCTCTGTGGTTCAACTTGAGGTCAGGAATGGTGAGACCTCCCACAGTTCCTTTATTGTTTAGGATTGCTTTAGTAATCCAGTGTGTGATATTAATTGTCCTTTCAAGATATATGAAGAATTGTGTTTGAATTTTGATGGGGACTTCCTTGAATCTGTAGATTAATTTTGGTGGGATGGCCATTTTTACTGTTAATCTCACCGATCCTGGAGTGTGGGAAATCTTTACATCTTCTGATATCTTCTTTAAAGACTTGAAGTTTTTATCATATAAGCCTTCCACTTACTTCGTTAGAGTTACCCTAAGGTATTTTTTATTTTATTTGATGCTATTGTGAAAGATGTCATTTCCTTGATTTTTTTTCTCAGTCTGTTTGCTCTTTGTATATACGAGGGTTACTGATTTCTGTGAGTTAATTTTGTATCCAGTCACTTTGCTGGAAATGTTTATCAGCTGTAGGAATTCCCCAGTGGAAATTATCTGAACTATCTTACTTTTAGCATCAGTGGTGATTAGATATTTTGCTGGGTATAGTAGTCTGGGTTGGCATCTGTGGTCTCTTAGAGACTTTAGCACATCTGTTCAGACCATTTTGCCTTTTAGAATCTTCATTGAGAAGTCAGGTGTAGTCCTAACAGGTCTGCCTTTATATGTTGCTTGTTTTTTTTTCTTTGAAACTTTTGATACTATTTATTTGTTCTGTATGTTTGTTTTGATTATTATAAGCCTAGGCATCTTTCTTTTCTGGTACAATCTATTTGGTGATCTGTGTACTTCTTGTTTTTGATCTGAGATTCTTCTTGTCCTAGATTTAGTCTTTTCATTCATTCCCAGATTTCATGGATATTTTGTGTAAAGAGTTGTAAACATTTTCTTTGACCAATGTATCCATTTCTTTTTAACTTTTTCAATGACTGATATTCTTTCTTCTGTCTCTTGCATGCTGTTGGTAAAGCTTGCCTATGTAGTTCCTGTTCAACTTCCCAAGTTTTTCACTTCCAGAATTCCCCCAGGTTTGGGTTTTCTTCATAGAAAGTCTTCATCTTTCGTCTTCAGGTCTTAAGCAGTTTTATTCATTTCCCTCGCACTTCTTGTGTTTTTCTGAATTTCTTTAAGGGATTTAATAATTTCCTCCTTAAGGTTTCTATCATCTTCATAAGGCTGTTTTGAGGTCATTTTTTTTCAGCTATGTTGAAATATTCAGGACCTTCTATGGTAGGATAACTGAACTCCAGGGGAGACATATTGTCTTGGCTATTATTTAATGTGTTTTAATGCTGGCACTTAGGCATATGAAATTGGGATGATTATAGATCCAGGTGATGATATCTGGTTTAGTCTCTATTAGGTGAATGTTTGCTGAAGCAGTACACAGTAGTATCCTTGGAAAATATATGCATATGATATTGAAATATTATATAAGGCCATACTTGCCTATACCAACATACTACTACCGCAGAGATATCTAAATGCCATTTACATCAAAACATATAGTAATCATTCCTAAAATGCTGAAGTTACTTGCTTAGAACAGCACTGCATAAGTTCCTAAGTAGACCAGGATTTTTGTACATAGTGAAAATTATAGTAGTTTTACAACAGCAAGGATGTTGTTATATTGACGAATGTCACAGTGATGTACTGTAATGAAGTGGTGACTGATGTACAAAAAAACGAACGTGAGATTATTATTGACATGAAACAAGAACAGAATAGGAGAGCACAGCATCTACATCTATGACGGAAGCAGCATACAGTGGCATCTTTGAAACACACACACACATATTTGACTAAAATATGGCACAATGACATACTCGAGCATGCCAATGTGCCACTACTGCAGTGATCTCTGAACTCCATTTACAACAGAAATCATACAACTTGGATTTTTTTGAATCCAAACAACAGTGTCTATATCTCCAAGTCTCTCAGATGCTAGAAAAAACACAGTGAAAATGTTTGTAGTATTATAATAGCAAGAACTCTGTAGCGCCAATCCAACAAAGAAATTCTGTTCTGTAACAGAAGTGGCAATTGATATACTGGAAAGGAAAGCAGATGAGAATATCAGTATAGCAGTGCTTTGACACTGGTCAGTCAGGAAAGGAATAGGAGAGCAAGGCTCATGTGCCTCTGTAAATGAAACAGTACACAGAAGGATTCTCAGAAAACACATGCCTATTTGACAAAAATACTACAATGGCATATTTGCATATATCAACATACTGCTGGTACAGCAAAATCTAAACTTAGTTTACAAGAAAGCTTATGAGTTCGTTTGTACAACTTGGACGTTTCTTGAATCAGAACAGCGGCACCTATGTTCCTATGTCTCCCAGAGTTGTTAAGAACACAGTGAATATGTTAGCACTTTTACAACAGCAAGACCTTTGTTATACAGATGTATCTCACATAAATGAACTGTACGAGAAGCACTGATTGATTTACAGAAAAGCAGAGAACACGAGAGTATTACTGTAGCATGCCCCGGCACACTGACTGAGCAAGGATGAAGCAGGAGAAAGCAGCACACACATCAGTTACTGAAGCCCTACACAAATACATATTTGAAAAGTACATGCGCGTTTGACTAAAACACCTCACAATGGCATAGTTGCCTAAACCCATGCACTACTACTGCAGCAGAATCTCCATTTTGTTTACAACAAAGTGAACTAAGTTGCTTGTACAACTTGAATGTTCCTTGCATCAGATTGTCATCACATACATTTCTAAAGGACCTGGATTAAATAAAAAAACATGTTGAAAGTCATTTAGAACCATAAAATGTTCTATGAATGATCCTCAAAGAGGTATATTGTTACAGAGCAGTGATCGATTTCCAAGAATGCAGGATACATAAAATTATTATTGTTACAGAACCCAAAGAGACTAAACAAGAATTTAACAGGAGAGCACAGCATATACATCTATTACTGAGGCGATGAACAATGGCTTCTTTGGAAAAACACATGTGCATGTGACTAAAATACCTCACAATGGTGTTTCTGCTAAAATTCATGTACATATAGAATATATTATTGATTTAAAGGAAGAAGAGCACATAAGATTAGAATTGTAGAATCCTGATTGAACAACAATGGGATCCTGTAGGCTTTGAGTTTTCAAAACCTACTTTACTTAGGGTTCTTAAACACTTCTACCTACCTCCGTTCTAGCCCACAGACCAAAAGTTTGGTTGTGTACCTGTTTAGAAGTAGTTCTTTGGGGCGATTGCAATCTTCGTTGTTAGGATCTCAGCAGTCCAGTCCAATAGCAAACACCAAACATGAATCAGTAGTGGCAGTCCAGTCCAATAGCAAACAGGAAACACAAATCAGTAGCACAGACTCAATCAGAAAGAAACTACAGTGCTCTGCCAAATCATCTGGAATACCATGAGAACTACTTCTGTGCATTTCTCTCTACGAAGTGAAGACCCAGTTGCATGGGGCTACTGAGGACCAGGAAAGTGTCACAAGGTTCAGCGATGCAAGAACATATCGTCAATGAAGCCCCGTGAAGTGTTGCACAGTGTATCTGTGGGGTTATATTTATATTCTTTTAAAAAAAATCACACACCCTCTCAAGCATCCGCTCCAGCAAAACATCATATGCCTTCTCATGTGTTTGCTTCAGGAAAAAAAAATCCTCTTATGTGTCCGCTTCAGCAGAATATCCTCTCACTTAGCTTCCAAAATAACATCACGTGACAAGACTGAGTTGCCAAAGAAACCAGAAATTTTCACTTAAGGATCCATTTACAACAAAAGCATACATACTAGTTTATTTGTACAGCTCAGAAGTTGCTTGCATCAGAGCGGCAGTGGTAGCACATATGTTCCTAAGAGATATGGATTGCTAAAAACACATTGAAAATGGTGGTCCAATTACAACAGCAAAAATGTTGTGATACCAGTGCATCAGTGCAATTCTGTACTGTTGTAGAAGTGATGGTTTATGGGTCTTCAGCTCCTGTGGATTGTCAGCTGATACAGTCCATGAGCTGGGGTGAGGGATGGGGTCCAGAAGCCCTGTGAGTATGCGATATAGCACTCATGGTGCACGCACTGTGTGAGGCTCACACCCATAACTAAGATTCATGATACATGTACATGGGGGCTCACTCCCATTACCCAGAAGTCACAGTGTATGTATTTTTGGGGTGCTCATGGTTGTGAATAGACATGAAGTATGTGTTGTGGGAGGCTCTTGACTATCACCCAGCACTCATGGTGCATGTACTGGGGGAAGCTGGGGTCTGTTACCCAGCAGCATGGCGCACACACTGTGGGAGGTTCATGCATATGACACAGCATTCATGGAACAGGTACTTTGGAAGACTCAGACCGTTAACCCAGCACTCAAGGTGCATATAGTTCTGTGAGCGACTATAACCTATAACCCAGCACTCATTGTGAATGTACTATACAAGACTTACAAGACAAAACAAAACAAAGCAATCCAATAACCCAGAACTCATGGTGCATGTGCTGTGATGGGCACAGGGTTAGATACCACAGCAGTTATGCTGCATGCAGTGCACGAGGCTGATACTTCTATCCCAGAACTCATGGTGAATGTACTCTGAGAGGCTAAGGCTTCTGCTCAAACATTCACAGTGCATGTGCTGTCGAGTGCTCATGGAGGTAACCCAGCACTGGGGATGGGTGTACTACAGACTTATGCCTGTAAAGCCGTAATCGCGGTGCATGTACTTTGTCAGCTTCGTGCTTGTAAGCTAACACTCACAGAGCAGGTAGCATGGGAGACTCAAGCCTGTAGGCCAGCATCTGCTGTATAGGCTGTTAGATGGTAGCAGTGATAACCCCGCAGTCATAGTGCAAATACTGTGGGATACTGATGGCTATAACCCAGCACATGGTTCATGCCCTGTTGAAGACATAGGCCTATAACTAAGAAACCATGGTGCATGTATGTGGTAGGCCCCTGTGCTCATAGAAAAGCACTAGGGGAACCAGGAATGTCTAACACACAGGGCTGTCTCTTCAAAGGGGGAGATGTATAACCTGTTTTCTGCCCAGAGGGTTTGGAGCAGACTTGGCCTTTGGTGATTTTCGTCCTATCTGTTTGGTCTAGATCACTCTGGATCCCCCTCCAATCCCTTATTTTCAGTTTGTTTTCCTCAGCAAACCCAGCTTTAAGGAAGATGTCACTTGTTCTTTACAAAGAATTTGGATGTAGTCATAGCTTAAACGTTGTTGTGCATGGAAGATTGAACTAATTATCGCCAGGAAACATTTTGCTAAATTGTGTTGTGCTTAAATATACCTAAAATAAACTGCTTGAGGTCAGACTCTCGAAGCTTGAGACAACACCAGCTACTGAGTAGCGCTGAACCCAATTATACCATCTTGCCTCCCACACTCCGCTGGCCACGGTGATTGCAGAGACGCTGCTCATGTACTGTGGAAGAATTATGCCTATAACCCAACAGCCATTTTGGATGTGCCGTGAAAGACTCAAACTAGTAGCCCAGCCATCTTGGTGCATGTACTGTGTGAAACATGTCTAAACCCAGGCACTCATTGTGAATATATGGTGCTATTCTTAAGCTGGTCATCCCGAATTCATGGTGCAAATATTGTGGGCAGCTCACCCCTGTGACCCAGCATCCATTGCACAGTTACTGTGGTGAGCTCATGCCTGTAACATAGTACTCATGGTGCCTAGTCTATGTTAGGCTGACACCTGTATCCCAGCACACATGGTGCACGTGCTGTGGGAGGCTCATGCCTGTAATCCAGCACTCATTGTGTGTGTACTGTGTGAGGCTCATGCCTTTAACCAGAACTTATGGTGCATGTGCCATAGAAGGCTCATGTTGTAATGCAGAATTCATGGTGCATGTACTGTGGGAAGCTCATGTCTATAAGCCAGCACTCATTATAAATGTGCTGGGTGATACTCATACCAGAAACCTAGAAATCTTGGAGCATGTACGGTGACAGGCTCATAACCGTAAAACAGATCTTATGGCGTATATTCTTTGCTGGCCTTATGGCTACAACATAGCACTTGTTGTATATGTAGTGTGTGAGGCTGACACCTGGATCCCAGCTCTCAAGCTGCATGTACTCTGGGAGGTTCAGTCTTGTAACCAAGCACTGGTGGATTATGAACTGCTGGAGACTCACACTATGAATCCAGCACTCTTGGTGCATATACTGTGCTCTTACCTACAACACTACTGCGGGAGACTCAACCCAGTAGTAACCCAGAAATCATGTTGCATGCACTGCCAGAGGCTTGTGCTTATAACAAGGCAATGCATTGTGAAAGACTGATGCCTCTAACTTGGAATTTATGGTGTAAGTACTTTGGAAGCATCATGCCTGCAGCCCAGCCTTCATAGTTCAAATGCTGGAGGAGGAAATGCCTGTAACCCAGCAATCACGGTTCATGTACCGTGTGGTGTGTGGGAGGTACATCCCTTACACCAGCCGGTGAGGTGCAGGTATTCTAGAGGCATACACCTGTAATGAATTTACGTGTTCGGACCGTGGTAAGCTCACTTCTCCAACCCAGGCCTCATCTGGATTACTTTAGGAGGTACATGCTCATAACCCAGCACTTCTTCTGAAAATATCATGTGAGACAAAACCCACAGCCCTCAGAGTGTGTGTAGTGTTGGAGGTCCGTGCCTACAGCCCAGCATATACTCTGTGAGTCTCCGGCCTGTAACCCAGCACTCGTGGGTTATGTTCTGTGAGACTTATGCCACGAACCCAACAGTCATGATGCATTTACACCTTGGGAGGGTCATGCATTTATGACAGCATCTGATGTGTATGTTCTGTGTAGGACTCAAACCCAGAACTTATGGTGCATGTACTGCCGGAGGCTTGTGCCGTTCAACCCAGCATTCATGGTGCGTGTACCGCTGTGGTCTCACAGCTGTTACACAGCACTTATGATGGTGCATGGTACCTGTGACAAGCTCAACACTCACGGTCCATATAGTGTGAGAAGTTCACACCTGCATCCCAGTACTCATGAATCATGCACAGTGGGGGACTTCCATCTATAACTCAGACTTCATGGTGCGTATAGTGTGGAAGGCTCAAGCCTGTATCCTGGACTTCATGGCACATGTACTATGACAACAGTAATTCTAGCACTCACGGTGCATACAGTAGGAGCCTCAAGCCTGTAACCCAGCAAACATGGTGCGTTTACTGAGGAAGGTTCATGTCTATAAGCGATCACTGATGTTGCATATACTATGGGGGGGGGGGTTCTCATGCCTATAACTGAGCATTCATTGTGCATGTAATATGGTGGCCTCGTGGTTTTAACACAGACCTCATGCATGTACTCTAGGATGTTCAGGCCTGTAACCCACAATTCATGGGGCATGTAGTCTCACACTTGAATCCCTGCCTTCATGGTGCATTTGCTGAGGAAAGCTCATGGCTATAAGAAACCACCGATATTGAGGGTTTCATGCCAATAGCCCAACCCTTGTGGTGCATGTACTGTGGGCAGCTCATGCCTGTTACCTAGCATTCATGGTACATGTAACATGGTGGACTTAGGGCTGTAACCCAGGACTCATGCAACATGGACTGTGGGAAGCTAAGACCTATAACCAAGCATGCATTGTGCAGGTACTATAGTTGGTCCATGCCTATATCCTAGCATTTATTGTGAATGTACTCTTTGAGACTCAATAAGCCATTATACATGGTGGATATACTGTGGGAAGCTCTTGCCTATAAGCCAGCATTCAACAAGCATGCACTGGGAGAGGCTCATGTCTAGAACATAGTGTTCATGGTGCATGCACAGTCGGAGGCTTATGGCTGTAATATAAAACTCCATAATTACATACTGTGAGGACCTCACACCACTAACCCAGCACATGTTGCATATCGAAAGAGAGGCTCATACCTGCAGAGTACCAATCATTGTGAATATACAGTGCAAGGGTCAAACAGGCGAGCCCGTACTTGTGGTGCATGTGCTGTGTGTGGGAGGTGCATGCCTATAACCCAACATGCACGGCACATATACTGATGTTGACTTATAGCTGTAATTGTGGGATGTTCAGGCCTGTAACCCAGCACACATGGTGCATGTACTATGAGACCTCCAGCTTCCAAGTCATACCTCACGATGCATGTTCTGTGAGGGACTGACATCTCTATACCAGTACTCATGGTGCATGTCCTATGAGGGTGTCTCACACCTATAACCCATAAATCATAGAGCATATACTGTGGGGGCAGTGGCCTCACACCTATAACCCTTAAGTCAGGGTGCATATGCTCTGATGGGCTCACATTGCGTGTGCTGTGTGGGTGGGTGGGTGGGTGGGGGTTTCTCACATTAGTAATCTCCTCTGGCTCGACAGAAAATGATCAAGAAAATGTCAGGATTTTTCATTTCAGAGACAGCCTCCCATGGGAAATAATGACTTAGAAACAGCTTCTTCCCTGCCCTGCTTGAGCAGGCAACTGTGTTAGTGAATTTACCACACTGTGACAAGAAAAAAAGAAAAAGAGACAAACCTCGTGATGTGAGGAAATTGTGTTTATGGTTGCGCAGGTTTCAGTCTGTCCTCCCTTAGCCATGTCTATTTTTAGCCCGGGATGAGGTAGAGCCATGGCACAAAACTCGTCACCTCACCAAACCACGAAGCAGCAAGGGGCAAAACAGACCTGTTATGGTTTAGATACGAAGTGTTCTTTAAAGACTCATGCTTTCAAAGCTTTTCACTCAGCCTGTGGCAAGGTTGCAAGATTGTTATTATTATGAGTGTGCTAACTTCTTCAATGTATTAATTGCTACGATGTTACAGTTGAACAGATAATCGTGACATCCTTACCTGGTTTGAGAACATGGGTCACTCAGGGAATGCCCTTTTGAAAAAGTCTTTTCATTTTTTTATTTTGTATTTTTTGGCTTTAGCTGCTGTTTATTGACATTCAGGTGGTCACTATAGCAACAGGCCTGGAGATGCTGCAGAATACAAGGCGGAGCTTGTCTGCAGTGGCAGAGGAGTGGATGCACAAGATGTGGGGGAGGCCAAAGCTGTTGAGAAAGCAAGTCAGGGCCAAGGCCAGGGCCAGGGCCCAAAGTAATCAACACTGGAACCTTGTACCCCTTGCCCCCCAGCCCCTACTCTTGCTGTTTCCTGACTACAGGCCAAGGCTGGGAATTCACTGGGTAACTTTCTATAGGAGCAAAGTACATAGAGATGTTGCTGCCCTTTTGCGTTAAAGTCCATAAAGGTTTGTGATAAAGGTTTCCATTCCTGCATTCCTCCTTCACCCCTGGCTTGGGTAAGGTCATGTAATAGATAGCTGGGCTCTGGTGCAGGGGTGGGGTGGGGGTGGGTTTCACAGGCATTAATTTCCCCTGGTGTCCCATCCCACAAGCGCCACACTATGGCTAAGAGTGAACATTGCAGGCATTGCTGGCCTAATGGATGGGATTGGGGAGGGGAAAAGAGAGGGGCTAGAGAAGGGGCTCCTGAGGGCCATCAAGGCACAGGCACTACACACATGATGTTGGTGAAGGCACAACCAGGACTCCACCTGGTTAGCACAATGGTCACATCTCCCACACCTTTTTTTTCTTTGTTTTTTGGATTTGGTTTTTTCGAGACAGTCGAGACAGGGTTTTTATGTGTAGCCCTGGCTGTCCTGGAACTCACTCTGTACACCAGGCTGGCCTTGAAGTCAGAAATCCGCCTGCCTCTGCCTCCTAGAGTGCTGGGATTACAGGCGTGCACCACCACCGCCAGGCTCACATCTCCCTTCTTGAAGAAGTCTCTGGCTTTGCCAATATTCATGGCCAAATTTACATGAAGGGCAATGTCCTCAGTCCAGGCATCCTGTACCTCAGAGGGAAGATGTTGAGATACAGATGGGCCTGGCGAGCTGTCTGGGGACTGCAAGTCACAGCAATGATGTGAGTACGAGGGCTGTACCTGGCCACTTGGTGAGCACTCCTGCCAGACCTGGTGAGCACAATCCTGGCCCCACTGCAGCCCTTGAAGGAGGCCTCTAAGGCATCTTTACAGCAGCTTCTATGGGATCATTGTTAATGGACACCAGATGGTAAGTTCCTCATATAACTGCAAGTGGTAGATGGCAGTTTCTGCCTCTCGGGCAATCAGGTGTTGCATGGGAACAGGCTCCAGAGGGTATTCCCCTTTGGCTGTTTCTTGGGAGAGCATGATGTAGTCTGCTCCATCTAGGATGGCACTGGCCACTGACCACATCACTGCCTTCAGCATGGGTGGGGTGGAGTGGGGCGTGGCTTCTTGACCACGATCTCCAGCATCTGTGTGGCGTAGATGACAGTCTTCCCAGCTTGCTTGGATCGTCTGATCATCATTTTCTGAGCCAGAAAGATCTCAGTGTCCAGGTCACCACAAGCCACCACAACCCCATCACAGGCATCCAAAATCTCATCAAACCCATGGACGCCTTTATGGTTCTTGATTTTCCTGATGATCTTGATGTTCTTCCCCTTCTCTCCCAGGACCTTCCTAACCCCATGCATGCCAGCTGCCTTGTGGATGAAAGATGCAAACACCATGCCTACATCTTGCTCCACTCCAAACTTTAGATCCTGGATGTCCATTTCTGACATAGCAGGGAGGCCCACAGCAGTGCCGGGTAGGTTCACACCCTTTTTTTTTTCTTTTATATATATATATTTATTTTCTATATTTTTTGTTTACAATCCAAAAGCCTTCCCCTTTCCCAGTTCTCCCCTCCCCATATGTTCCATAAGTCCTCTTCTCTCCATCCATTCTCCTATCTTTCCCCCTCTCTTTTCTCTGTCCTGGTACTCCCCTACAATGCTGGATCAAGCCTTTCCAGGATTAGGGCCCTCTTCTTCCTTCTTTATGGGAATCATTTGATATGCTAATTGTATCTTCAGTATTCAGAGCTTCAGGGCTAATTAATATCCACTTATCAATGATTGCATTCCATGTGTATTCATTTGATTGCGTTACCTCGCTTAGGATATTTTCCAGTTCCAACCAAAATGGGGTACAGATCTAAACAAAGAATTTTCACCTGAAGAAATTCGGATGGTCGAGGTTCACACCCTTTTTGCTGCCCAAGGAGCCACCATTCTCCACTTCCATTCACCAGGAAGTCAGTGCCTCTCTCCTTCACCTGCAGTGAAATGAGCCTGTTGTCCACGTAGATCTTGCTGTCCACTTCCACCACTGTACAGATGTTCTTATAGTCCAGCCACAGGATGCTCTCATTACAGTTTTCCATGTAAGGGTTGTCCAGGGTCCCTTCATTATCTCCACTTGTGTAGTGCTGCTACCCTTGATGCCTCATCTGGATCTCAGATCCCTTTGTGTCTAGAGCCACTGAAACAGGATTCTAGAGAATGGAATCAGCTTTCTGTGGCTGTATGGATGCTCTTGATCGTCTTGCATGGAACCCATGGGTTCCATGAGGGAAATTCAGCCGGGCCACATTCATTCTATACTTAATCATCTCCTTCAGCATCTCCACAGATCGGAAAGCAGGACCAATGGTACAAAGGATGCCAGTGTTGTGGCCCTGATGGGCGTGGTGTCACTGTACCAGTGGCACATGTGCTCCAGGAAGGTGTCAGCCATGACTGCATGAAGCTGCTGGGTCGGAATGAACATAGTCTGTGCTTTGCTGTGTGGCTTTGGCGTGGTTCCTGAGGTCTTCAGCACAGTACGGTGGACCCTGGATCCTGCTGCGATACCTAAACTGGACATCTGCAGAGTCAGGACACCTCACTGCTGTCCTTACACGCACTCTCTCTTCCTCCATCTCTCCTCTCCCTTATTATTCCTTTTTTTTCTTGCATCTTCCACTTTCACTTCTCCTCTTCTTCCCTCTCATTCCTCTCCTCATTTTCTAGAAACCTCCCCTCTCCTAATTTTTGAAGATGATCATTCTCAGAACCTCCCTTTCTTTAATTTAAACTTAATGTTTTTATTGATTATTTGGAAATTTCAAATAACGTGTTCCCTGATCCCATTTACTTCCCAGTTTTCTCAGGCCCACTCCCACTCCTAAGACCTCCACCAAAACAAAAGAAGAAAAAAATACTAAGTCCATTTTGTGTTGTCCACATGCTCAATGGAGCGTGGACCAATCAATTCCTGGTAGCCAGTCCCTTAAAGATTACTGAGTCCTTTCCAACCCCACCAGAAGCCATCAACTGTGAAGAGCTACACCTCAGCATCCTTATCCCAATTTTTAGGAGTTCTCTTCAAAGAGTTTCTTTTTGGGGTGAGGTGGGAGTGGGGAGAGAAGTTGTTACAGAAGACTTCTGTGCCTCTCATTCAACTGTGAGTCCACTGCAAAAGACTCTTCTTGCCCTTTACAGTCAGCAGCAGCACAGATGATAGATCTCCACATGGTTTGTGAATCCACTTTTAAAAAGCATCTTCTCAGCTGAGTGGTGGTGGCACACGCCTGTAATCACAGCACTTGGGAGGCAGAGGCAGGTGGATTTCTGAGTTCAAGGCCAGCCTGGTCTACAGAGTGAGTTCCAGGACAGACAGGGCTGTCTCGAGAAACCCTGTCTCGAAAAAAAAATCTTCTCTGGATCTGCCCTTCTCTAGTTTTTCCAGGGACACTGTGGGGCCTGCAGACTCCTTCACTACCACAGTGACTCCCTTCAATGCCTACATGGGACTCTCAGGATTCTCAGAACTGTTTTGAGGTGGCAGGTGCCGGCTTCCATCAAAGCCATACTTCACGGTTTCATTTTCAGTGGCAATGGCTTATGCCTCGATCTGGCTCTGCAGCACTGGCTCCTACACCTGCTCCAGCAGCTCCTAGATGGAGTAGCTGTGGGGGTGGACTGACTTGAAGCGCTGGATCTAAGCCATGATGGCGGCCCATGTGGTCCTACTAAAGAGATCAGAGTCCACATGAGATGGTGCTCTCCTATAATAACACCACGGAAGAGGCAAATGCAAGAGGGTCAACACAAACTTGAGTTTAGCCTGGTCTCCATGGCAAGTTTCAACTGACAGACTACATAGAAGGACTCTGAATAAAATGAAGAAAACAACAACAGCAACAACCGTGAAGCCTCCTGAATGGAATCCCAGCTTGTTAGGAAACAGAAGCAGGTGGCTTGATTGATTCCAAATGTAAGGCCAACATGAGCAGCACAGTGAGGCCCTATATCTCACAAAGAAAAAGAAAGAACAAGTAGATGAATAGGGCTTAGTAGGTAGCCCAGACACAAACTGTCACTCACATCAACAGTCAATTGTATAAGGGACAAGTGCAATGTGCTAAGACACTTGGAGATCAGCAGGCAACAGAATGTCCTTGGGTCCCAACCTCTCACTATATTAAAAAGTGAACTAGGCTCCGCCAGGGTCAGTGGTGTAATGCAAGAATACAGAACTCTCAGAAATAAGCACAGGAAATTATGTGATCCCTGAATGAGCAAATGTTGCTTAGAAGTGACTTCAAAAGGCTATTAGATAAAATAACAAATGGAGAAATTCTGGGAGTATAGCTCACTGCTATATAAATTTCCAGCAAGCACAAGGCCCTGAGATTAGTCTGCAGATACCCAAAAGCAAAATGAAACAAATATAAAAAAGGAAAGAAAACGCCAAGAATTGGGCACAGATATTTAGGTGGCACTCAGAATCATCACTGGCATTATAGACACTGTACACGTAAGCACCACATATCCGTTAAAATGGGAGATATTAAAGAGACAATTACATTACCTCATCGTCTTGTTACTTTGTCAAAATACCCGAGAAAAGCAACTGAAGGAATTGCCTCACAGTTTGTGAGTGTAGGCTACCAGGAAGTGGGGGGAAATGGTCAATGCACAGTTGGATTTCTACTTTTTCTATCAGTCCAGGCCCCAGTATATAGGGTGCTTCTCATTGTGGACAGACTTCCCACATTTATTCACATAAGGTAGATAATCACTCACAGGAGTGGGCAGGGACTTGCCTTCTAGAGGAGCCTGGAGTTTATCACTTTGACAACTTTTACATAGGCTGTAACGAGGGTCAAGACATCTGGAAACATTAGGACATCCAGTCATTGCTTCAAGGAATTTTACACTGTTGAACCAAAGCACAGTAAGGTCTAATGTAGTCCTAGTCTGTCAGAAACCACCTAAGAGAGGCTAGTGGATGACTTTCTTGAAAGGTGGCCCAGCGGTTTGTTTGTTTGTTTGTTTGTTTTTGTTTTTTGCATGGTCTGCGATGGGTGAACTCAACGGCAAGGTCCCAAAGAGACTTCATCTCAGGATTGTTTCTTGCAGCCAATATGCCTTCCCTCTCATTATAAAATTAATATGATAATCCCTGGGCATTAGCCCACCCTATTGATCAGATTTCCTGTAGATCAACATAAAGATGACCTTTCATGAATTAATGCTGTTTAGATGAGTTAATGATTCTACAGAATTCCTGATTTGATTCAGATAATCTTAGGAAGAAAGTCTTAAGAGATAGCTTTAGTGGTTTTGCTAGAAAGATGTATTAAAGTTAGAATCAAAAATGTGGGTGAGTGGGCTGGAGAGGTGGCTCAGCGGTTAAGAACACTGACTGCTCTTCTGGAGGTCATGAGTTCAAATTCCAGCAACCATGTCGTGGCTCACAACCATCTGTAATGAGAAACAAATAAAGAACCTATGGGCCGGAGCGAGCAGGGCCTGCAGCAAGCGCTGCCTGGAACAAGCACTAGGGAGAAAGGGAAGGGGGAAAAGAAACAAAAGAATAGGATGTGTCCACTCCTCACAATGGTGTAATAAATAAAGGCAGTGTAATAAGAAATACAGTGAGCTTTCATAATCACACTCAAAAGAGAACTAGGCTTGGGACAATTTGTGTTCAAGGAAAAAAACATCTAGGGCCAAGGATAAATCCACAGGTGTACGCTATGATAAGGCAAGGCCATGTAAAACTGTTGCATGGAACTTAAAACGCTGATTTGAATCAACATCTCTCTGTAACTCCCCCTTTATGTAACATTCTATCTATGAGATAATGCTTTCTTACTTAGAGAACATTTTGCATTAGGGATATATAGGGCCGAAAGCAATAAAGAAAAGCAATGTAGCTATCTTCTGCTTCATTCGGTGTGTGTGTGTATGTGTGTGTATGTGTATTGTGTGGTGTGTGGTGTGTATGTGTGTGTGTTGTGTGTGTATTGTGTGTGTGGTGTGTGTGTGGTGTGTGTGGTGTGTGCGTGTGAGATGTGTGATGTGTGTGTGTGTGTGGAATGTGCTCTGTGTGTGTGTGTGGTGTGAGTGACTGTTTCTTTCTTTTCTGGTTTACAAAGAGTTAACCAGCAAAATCTGTAAGGGGCTCTTGGCTGCCTGGCCAGAAAAGAGAGTGCTAGCAATAAATTTTCCACTTAATCCCCTGCTGCTAGGCAACAGATGTTAATCGCTCTAGCCAGTGGTTTCTAACCTTAGAATAAGCAAGAAAAAAAATTAGGACTTTTAAAGAAGCCGTCAGCTTCAGCATACAGCATAGATAGAGAGTTTAAAGGCTGGAGATTATCAGTCTTCTGCCTAAGTCCAACTCTGTGTCCTGCTTCAAACCATTCCAGGCTGGGCAGGCTACCTGCCCTAGTCTAAGGTGCTTATTTTAGTCCAAAGTCCTATATCTTTGATACATTCACTGGGAAGGCAGAAGAAGGCAGACCCTTGTGAGCTTGCCTGGTCGACAGATTGAGTTGTAGGCTAGCTAAATCCTTCCAGCATTGTTTCTTCTGCTCAATGTTACTTTGGCTTTCTGGGCTCTTTTGTTCTAGTTCTGTGAAGAACATCAGGGCCATTTTGATGGGGGATTGCATTGAATATGTAAATTGGTTTTGGTCAGATGGCCAATTCCACGAAGTTAATGCTACCTATCCATCATCATGGACAGAAAGTCTTTCCATAATCAAATGTCTCCCTCAAACTCTTTCTTTAGAGATTTTAAGTTTTCACTGAAAAGTCCTTTCACCTCCACATTAGGTTTATTACTAGATATATTTTTTAAGGCCATTCTGAATTGGAGTGGTTCCATGATGGTCCTTTCTCAATGTTCTTGGTTTGTGTATGAAAACCGGAGGCTACCAGTTTTCATAAGTTGATTTTGTATCCTGCCACACTGATGAATGTGTTGATTGCTTCTAGAAGTTTCCTAGGCAATTCTAGCGCCTGCCAACTTGAGAACATTAAGTGTCATATAGGCCACACCAGGGAAAAGCAAGCATGTCAGGGGCCTGGGACACCCAGTCCCTCTGCAAGTAATAAAATCGTATAACCAGAAGGTAGCAGAGGTCAGTGCAGCTCTAGTCCCTGGTGCTTGGTGGGTGGATGCTGAGGTTATATAAGGGACAAGGAGACGGCTCGGCTCTTACATATTCTGTGCAGACAGGAGGAACTGAGTTTGGATTTTTAGGTGCTACATGAAAAAGATGCACAGGCTAGTTCGGCTCTTTTAAGTTTAGCATGGAGAGGTGTCAAGGTAGACTGCATTTCACAGTTTTGTGGCTAGTCAGTACCATGTCCCAAAAGATATGGTGGAAAGCAATCCAAAAAGACAATGTCAACTTTTGGTCTCCACATGCACAGTCACATACATTTGCATGCATAAAGCACATATGCACGCATCAACATCCACACTACATACATGTACACATGAGCACACACACAAAGACCCACAGGCATACACACACACACACACACACACACAGACACACACACGAGGCAGCATGAGTTCAAGGCTGATCCCTCAGTACTCTATCTCAGGAAAAATAGACAAATAGACAAACCTGCACACATTGCCCATGGTGGAAATGGGGATGAAAGCACAAAGTCTCTCTGCTTGGCAAGAAACATTTTGCAATTGTTAGTTGCCGGAATGTGAACTGTTTCCTTCAACGGAGTAATCCTGGGGATTGCAGAGAGGAAACCAAGAAGGGACACCATTTGAAATGTGAATAAATAAAATAACCAATTAAAAGAAGAAAAAAAGAGAAAATAAATACTGTACCTTTTATAAATAAAAAAGGAAATCCAATGTATTTTGCCCTTCAAGCAAGTAACAATTGAATATTAATGAGCAATACTTTTTACAAACACCACCCAAAATTATGTATGCACAGACCCACTCAGCTAAGGATGCAAATGGCCTGTACAGTGACAGTCACAATGGAGCTGTGAGAAACTGAGCTTTAAGGGAATGGAGAGATATCCTTTGTTCTGTGCTTAGCACAGTTAAGATAGTTTCCCAAATTCATCCACACATTCAAAGCAATGTCAAGATGTTTGCTGGAAATGAGAAGCTGCTTCTAAGATTCATACTGGAGTGCAAAGCACATAGAATAGCCAAAGCAACACTTAGAGTAGAACCACAAGGGTGGGGGATAGGATGCAAGCTGACTTAAACTATCCTAACGCTACTGGCGCTGACATCTTGTGGTCCTGGTGAAAAGATGAACCAGAAGCCACGTGGTGTTCATGAGGGATGCACAGCAGCAAAGAGGCAGATGCGAGAGGATCAACACCAGTTTGAGGCCAGCCTGGTCCTCATAGCATGTTTCAGGCCAGGCAGGGCTACAAAGGAGAAGTCTTCTTTTAGTCAAATCAAATCACAGGCAAAGAGAGACAGAAGTTGCAGTTCCTAAATAAGAATCCTAGTCACTCTGGAAGTAAAGGATGGGGAATTGCTTCATGACCAAATTGTAGGCCACCGTGAGGCTACAGTGTGACCCTATATATTTTATATTCATATTTATTTTATATATTTTTATATATTTTTGCCATTAATTTATTTATTCACTTTACATTCTGATCTCAGCCTTCCTCACATCCTTGTTCTCCCCAAAACACATAGCTTCTCCCCCTCCTCTTCACTGCTGAGAAAGAGAGACCCCCCCAGGGTACCAAACTACCTTGGCACATCAAGTCTCTGCAGAACTATGCACATTCTTTCCCACTGAGGCCAGGCAAGGCAGCCTAACTATGAAAACAGGATCCACAGGCAGGCAACAGATTTAGGGGCAACTCCCACTTCAGTTCTTTGGGACCCCCATGAAGACCAAGTTACATATCTGCTACATACGTGTGAGTATGGGCCTAGCCCCAGCCCCTGTATGTTCGTTCTTTGCTGGTTCAGTCTTTGAGAACCTCCAAGGGTCTAGGTTAGTTGACTCTCTTGATCTTCCTGTGGAGTTCTTATCCCCTTTGGGTCTCTTAATCCTTACCTCAACTCTTCCACAAGACTCCCCAAGCTCCAACCACTGTTTGGCTGTGGGTGTCTACATCTATCTGAGTCAGCTGCTGGGTGGAGCCTCTCAGAGGACAGCCATGCTAGACTCCTGTCTGCAAGCACAACAGAGTATCATTAATAGTGTCGGGGATGATTAGCTGTGAGTCTCTGCATCTGTATTAGGTGCTGCCTAAGCCTCCCAGGGGACAGCTAATTTGAAATGTCCACTGAGATGCTCATGTGCTGGAGACTAGGGTCTCAGGCAGTGGTGCAATGGTGGAAGGCTGTGAAAATCTTTAGGACACGGGCCCTAACTGTTAGACTCTGAGCCAGGGGAGTGGGGCTTAAAGGGTAGAGGTTGGGCCAATTTTCTTCTCAGGATCTCTGCTTTGTGCTTTCTGTTTTCCACTCTACTGATACTTGAGAAAGGAGCCATGCTACAAGTTACCATCACCAAAGACAGAGGGTTAGCTTCCAGGTCTCTTCCTACAGTGCTCCTACTGTGTCTCTTCAGCACTGTGTGCCCAAACAAATCCTCTCTTACCTTAGTTGCTTGTGTCAGAAATCTAGTCAGGCAACAAAGTAAGATGATACAGAATGCTCTCAACCTAAGTGAGGTTGTTGCTGATAAACCAGACTGTGAAGTTTTTGAAACTTTAGAAGTGGCTTGTGTAAAGAATGTGAAAGTCTCTGGACCTTCAGGCCAAGGTAACCTTTTATTCTTATAAGCAGAGCTTAATGGGACATTTCTGCTGAGCATTTAAAGACAGAAATGTACGTAGTGAAGGCTGTGCGTAGGCGGTTCCAGCAGTTAATGAGAACTCTGTATTTGAGCTACATTATTGCAAAATATCTAGCTGTGTTCTCTCTGTCCTGAAAATGTGAGTGAAGCTAAATTACAGAGTAATGGACTAATTATTTTGATAAAAGAAATGTCAAGAACATGCACATCATTTGGGTGTGGGAGATGGGTCATTGGGCAATGTGCTTCGTGATCTAGCATGGAGTCTGGGGTTGGATGCTCGCCATCATGTAAAAGACAGGCATGCTAGCCAAAACCTGTAACTCTGGCACTGAGAGGAGGGGGTATGCAGATCCTTGGGATCTACTTTTAGCCTGAACTCTGACCTCCTGTTTCAGTGACAGAAAATGGGGTAGAGAAGCAATATAGACAGATATTGTAATCTCAGCCCTCATACTTTACCTGTACCTACAAGGAACAGCTCACTTCTTCACATACATGTGAATATGCATTCATAAAAACACATGTATGTGATGAAGATGCTATAAGGAATCTTATTACTTTCTATTTGAACCTAAAAATTAATTCATGGCCGGGCGGTGGTGGTGCACGCCTGTAATCCCAGCACTCTGGGAGGCAGAGGCAGGCAGATTTCTGAGTTCGAGACCAGCCTGGTCTACAGAGTGAGTTCCAGGACAGCCAGGGCCATACAGAGAAACCCTGTCTTGAAAACACCAAATCAAAAAAAAAAAAAAAAAAAAAAAAAAAAAAAGAAAAAAAAAAGAAAAAAATTAATTCATACAAAGAAAGCAAGAAATCTACTCTGAAAAGGAAACAAAGGAAAACTAAACAGACAGTAGTGGCGATGGGCTTATTGTGGGACCCAAGGACCCTGGACCCTCTTCCTGCCAGAAGAGTAAACTCATTACTCTAAGAAGGGTGACAGTGGGAGATCTGTGTCCTGGAAGTACAGCCTAGAGGACAGTGCTGGCCACTGATTTCACATGTGACTGGGCTAGGGGAGAGTTTCTCATTGCAGTTACTTAGAAACCACCTGGGGAGCACATGAAGGGTCATTGTGAGTTTGCTTTTCAATATATTTCGATCTGAAGGTTATTTGAAATTGAAGGGAAAGTGTGTACAGATGTGCTTTTAAACTTTAATGTCTCTTTGATAAATGATGGAAAAGATGTAAGGTTATTGAGAAAGGTGTGTGGAAAGATCAAGTGTAGAAGAAAGACTAAGGGGAGCAATTTGAGATGGGGAGCTTTAACATATCCATCACCTCTTTGCATGAACAACACCCATAGGCCAGCCTCCTTTGTCATATTGCTGAGCACTGACTGACCTGTATTCATGCCTGCCAAAGCCAATATACTTCTCTCTCCTCTTTGGGAACTCCTCATGACTGTAGCTGAGCTGCTCTTAGGGACTCAGAGTCACTTCATACAGGCTGGAACCCCCACCCACTAACCATTACTTCTCCTAGACAACCCCTCAGACACAGATGATCACAGGGTGAGGAAGAGAACAACTCAATTGCAGGTACCAATTGTCCCTCCACTGTCTTTCTCTATATGACATTGTGCCTTTGGCCTGGAGACAATTAGATTGTGTCCTTTTTTTTTCTTCCTGAGACAGGGTTTCTCTGAATAGCTCTGGCTGTCCTAGAACTCACTTTGCAGACCAGGCTGGCCTTGAACTCAGAAATCTGCCTGCCTCTGCCTCCCAAGTGCTGGTATTACAGGCGTGTGCCACCACCACCCAGCTAATCAGTGTCTTAATATCAAACTGACCCCAATGTCATGAATATATTCCATAAATATATTCCCAGGGCGTTTTGAATAGGACCTGTTCAAAGAGCCCCGGGAAATATATTCATTAACTAGAGAAGAAGGTGAGATGAACAGTTTTGGGGGTAGGCAGAAGTAGCTGAGTTATCAAGGGTCATTGCAGAAAGAATTCTCAGAAAGTGAAAGTAGAGAGGGGTTCTTGGGACCAAGACCATGGTCTACGCTGGACCTCCACAAGTATAGGGATCTCTCCAAGTACAAACACTCAGTGTGCCCATATACAGTATCCCCGAAGCCTTCAGATTGGTGACCTAGTCATACATGCATTTGGTGATACTTGGGCTCTTGTAAGTGGAAAAGGAGAACAAATAAGAGCACCAGCACTTCTGGCATGCTTGGGAAGAGGCCAGTGCTCAGGTCTTCCATTGTCCGGGATGGGCTAGCTTGACTTCCTAGGTGCACCACTGAAGTCTTCCAACACAGAGGGCCGACAGAGCTGAATGACACACATGTCCAGCAGAGTGCTTCCATTTACATATTTGTCTTTTCCAAGTCTTCCAGAATGTTTGCACATCTTTCTTTGAGGAAGTGTGGGGGAGGATGAACAAATCACAGAGAAGTGATTACAGCATTATGAAAAAGAAATTACACCAGAATGATTAATCTAGTTAACAGGAAATTGTGCTTCAGATGAGCCAGGGTGTCTCGCAATTCCTTTTCATGCCATGGCTTCTCGCCTGTAGCAGGTCTCCTCTTTCCACCCTCCTTTCCTTCAGAGAGAAATGTCAAAGATGCAGTTGTTGAGCATACTACTCTTCCGCTTGGAGCAGGGCTGGCAGATGAGATCATCCCCCCCCCCTCTTGGGTCTGCCGCCCCCAATTTCCGTTTCTGCTAGCCTTTGTTAAACACATCCTGTGATGGCTATTCTGAAATAAAATGTCTAAAACAGCCAAATCAGTTGAAAAGATGTTGGATTAGCTAAGCTATGCATCACTAAAACATGAATTCCTATTAGGATGAGGAAAATGACTGCAAAGAGAGGATGGTGAAGCTTTCTGAACATCATTTACAGAAATGTACTGAGACATTCAAGTGGAAGTTTGTTCAATTTGCCTATAAAAACATAATTGGATTCACCATCAGATCGAGAGATCCTATATTAAGCATTTCCATTAAGTTATAATGCCTTACATCAGATGGCAGAACTATCCTATGTAGATACTGTTAGTCAAAGTGCCATTTCTGTGACTCTTTTTCATAGAATTTAATGACAGTGTTTCTCTTCACTAAAATATGAGGTCTTCATGATGTGAACGGAAAATTTGCCTCCAGAGTTGCTGATCCTGTTGCTATGGCTTCCAATATGCCAAGATGGATACTGTCTAATTCCTATTCATTACCTTCATCTACTGCTTGTTAAATTTATAAAAGCTTTAATATGAAAATTCTGCAAAAGTAGAAAACGCCATTTAAAAATTAATTTTAATATACCATTTTAGTTATTTTTTATTTTAATATTATAATATAATTATCGTATTTTCCTGTCCACTCCCTCCCTCTTACCAAACCCTCCCATGTACACCTTCCTTTCTATCTTTCAAATTCATGCCCAGTTTTATTTATTAATTGTTGTTACATGAGTACATGAGTTTAGGAACTCAACCCCCTTGGTCTGTACAATGATTCTTGTATGTTGGGGATTGGTTCTAATGCTTTGATTAAATTGGGAATCTGTGTGTCCAAATAATGAAGGTCCTTGTCCCCAGTTGGATTTTGATTGATCAATAAAGATGCCAGTGGCTAATGGTTGGGCAAAGGGAGACTGGGCAGGACCCTTAGAGTTGTATGGGCTGGGATGCTGGAGAGAGGAGGAGAGAGGAGAATTGTCAGGGTTTGGAGGGAGATGGATGAGATTTAGAGCTGCAGAAGGGAAATCATCCAAAATGTAGGTGAGAAGGAATGCAGGCCCTGAAAGGGCTGCCCAGAAGTATCTTGGGCAGCAAAGACTAGGGGGCCCGCCCAGAAGAAACAGGGCAGCAAAGATAGATCAAAGATTTAGAGAGTGTTGAGTCAGGAGTACGGGGGGTGGGGGGTGGGGGGGGGAGAAATCTATGATAGCTGGTAGGATTAGAACTGCCCAGCCTTTGAGCTAGCCAAGGCATTCCAAAAATAAGCTTGTGTATGTGTGTGTGTGTGTGTGTGTGTGTGTCTGTGTGTTTCATTTACAGATTCAAAGAGTTCCTGGGTAGGTGGCTGGAAGTGTGCAGTCCCCAGGAGCACACTTGTATGTGTGCTTTCAGGACTGATCATTTGGTATTGGATAGTCCAATGGGAATTGGGAAATATGGGAAGACTATTTCTCCCACATTTCAGCTCCCCTTCTTTGCTTTTATTATTCTAAATAATTCCTTGTGCATTTCATAGTATTTATTTTATTATACTCACCCTTCCTCCTAACTCCTCTGAAATCTACTCCCCAACGTTTTGTCTTCTTTTTTTTTCTTCCCTGAATGACCAATCAAGTCCAATTTGTGCTACCCATATACCCCATGAATATAGGAGCATCCACTGGATTGTAGTCAACCTGCCAGAGGCCACAGTCTTGAAAAAGCCAACTCTTCCTCCCTGCTGAGCCAGAAACTGTCAGAAGTTCTTAAGATAGCTGTGGGGCCTTGTGAGTCACCTGCTCCCCTGTACTCTAATGGTGACTGGCATCACATTGTGCTGATCTTTGCAGACAAACTGCTGTTATGAGTTCAAAAGTGCAACAGTCTTGTCTTGTCTATAGGACACTGTATTCTTCTGGTCCTCCCTGTCTTCTGCCTCTTACAAGCTTTCTAACCTCTCCCCTCTTTTGAAGTAGGTCCTGAGCCTTGAGTCCAGGTACCTGTGTATGTGTATGTATATTTCCTTGATGTGGCTGGACACTTATTCTCCACTGTGGTCAGTTGTGTGTTTCTGTTTCAATCACCACCATACATTTCACAAAGAAACTTCCCTGATGAACAGTCAGAGCTACAATAAGCTATGGCTACAAAGATTTCAGCGCAGAGGGCAGCTCCATACTATGCCTTTTTATCACAATAATCATCTTGGGTTCATTCCCAGGGCCCCAAATCTCCCCAGCAATGTGGTCCTGGTCTACCAGAACACTACCAGGTGTGAGTTCTCTCAGCTGGCGTGTTGTTAGGGTTAGAGTAATAGTAACAGGGATCAGCAGCAGCTTCACTGGCTCTCTGATCAGCAGCCCAGACTACCGAAATGTGTCCATGTGTTCAGTGCTTGTGGAGTTCAGGTGATGTCTGTCTGGGCATTCTCCTACAGAGCCTCCTGATGCTTGCTTGCATTTTAACACTCATTTCCCAAGCAGGATAGACCAGAAGGTCTCTGTGCTGTGAATAGTCTGCTCCCCTGACTGGCAATGACAGGGCTTTTTCTGTGCTTAGCCCTGCCTTTGTGATCTCCTTCAGGATGTTGCTACACTCGACAACTGCCTGCTCCACAGTCCCAGCCCACAGTAATCCTCAGATTGTTGATGAAATCGGAGCCTCCACGGTTGCAGATTCCAGCCAGGTTTAGAGGGTTAAGGCATCTCTGAGTTGTAGGGCAGTGAGGGAACAATTGAAGATTGAATGCAAAGAATGGATCATAGGGGAAAGTACTCAATGTCTTGATTAACAGTCTTTACATAATTTAAACAGTCTTTACATGTGAGTGTATTGAGGCATGTGTATAATCTCAGGTCTCCATATGATCATGACACCTACACCTTTCCACAATACAGAAAGAGACATTGTCCCAGGACCAAAAGCCAAATAAGAAACAATAGGAAAAAAAAGAGGGTCCTGAAGAGATGTCTCAGTACTTAATGGTTCTTGCTGTTTTTTTTTAAAAGAGAACCCGAGTTCAGTTCCCAGCACCCAGAGTGGGGTGCTCACTCTGACACAATCCTCTGCCTTCCTGAGGCATGACCAGGGAAGCTGAATGAATGAATGATAGCTCAGGATTTGTGACCAGCAACTCCTCTTGTTGCAAGCAGGCTTGATACCTGTGACAACTTGCCCAGTTCCACCTGATGTGCTCTCATCAGCATCTGTGTGGTATCACCTCTGGCACGAGGTTCTTTGATACCCAGATCACTGTCTCCTTTCTTTCTTCTCCATCCCCTACTGCGCTCATCTGCACACGCCAACAGGGTGCGCTCATGTGCACACACCTTCATGCTACATTCATCTGCATATGCCACAATGCTGTGCTCATCTGCACACGCTACCAGGGTTCGCTCATCTGCACATGCCACCAGGGTGCATGCAGTGCCGTGTCCTTCATGCTATTCAGTCTTTACTAACTGTCCACACACTGCACCACCAGCTTCTGTGTGCAGCATTGTATTAAATATTTCAGCCTTTCCCAGAGCTGGTGAGTGCCTCCAGTGCTTTCTTTGCCCAATCTTCTTTGTTCCACGCTCTTAATTACATCTCTTCTGCTTGTGCAAATGACAGTCTATTAAGACTATAAAGGCAAAAAAAAAAAAAGAATATAAAGGCAAACATTGTAGTCCTGGAAACTCAGTTTACTTAGGACATTCCTTTCCCTTTAAGTTGCTGGGTTCCTTTTCATTTCTGTGCAGATGATGAAATTCTTTTTCAGCTATGATGAGCACATGAAGAAAATGTGTGAGCCTTATCTGGAAATGTTTGCCTTTCAACCTGCACATAGAGAATTTTTTTCAACATCCTGTCATGGGTGACTGGACTGTGCCACTCTAAAAGGATATGAAGACAGCGAACAGTTTCCAGCAGGTAAAGCCAATGTGGCTCCACGCTACTGCAAGCAACCCCATTTGAATTCACTGGGTCCCTCCCATACAAATCAACAT
Source organism: Apodemus sylvaticus (assembly GCF_947179515.1). Lineage (NCBI taxonomy): Eukaryota > Metazoa > Chordata > Mammalia > Rodentia > Muridae > Apodemus > Apodemus sylvaticus. Next base: position 12,042,814 of record NC_067495.1, on the reverse strand, counting down.
GTAATAGAAGATGGACTGGTGATGAGAAAGGGCATCGGCATTAGTGGGAATCAAGAGCGGGTAACTGGAGCCAGGTGTGTTGGTGCACGCCTTTAATCCCAGCACTTGGGAGGCAGAGACAGGTGGGTCTCTATGAGTTCAAGTCCAGTCTGATCTACAGAGTGAGTACCAGGATAGCCAAGGCTGTTACATAGAGACACAATCTCGAAAAACAAACATACAAAACTAAAAAAAAAAAAAAGATGGTAATTGGAATCTAAAGATGGTAATTGGGGTATATATGGATGTACAGATGTACATGTTATATACATTACAATTAATTTGATTGTAATGTATATAACATGATCAAAATACATTATTTATTTTTTATAACATGTCATAATAAAATATATTTTATTAGAAAAAAAATACAGCCTCCAGAGTACTGGGGTTACAAGAGAAGGCTACCCTATCTGACTCTGAATACATTTCTAATTGATTCTAATACTTACTCAGGTCCCTGGTACAGAATGGAGGGACAAATGCAGGGACGAACTAGGGAGGACAGTGAAGCTAGCACAAGGAACACACATGTCACATGTCACTCACAGACCGTCCCAACCTACATGACTCAGCTGGCTTCACAAGGACATATCTCTGATAAACCGAACTGGGGCCCTGTGGGAAAGGAAGAGACAGCAGAGATCTCTGTCTCTGCATTATGTGAAGATGCAAAGGTGATGCACAAGTGGAGGATTTTGGAGGGACTCCTCTGATTCCCCGCTTCAGTTCCCTTCTGCCCTAAATGTCTCCAAAAATCCTGATGGGAGTGTCCCTGCTTCGATTTTCTGACATGTTGGAGGGATGGGTTTCGCTTGATCTCATGGGGAAAATGGGGATGCATGCATGTTCCTCTGTGAGTGTGTTGGGTGAGTAGACAACTCCAGATGACAGTCTTTTCATACCACCTTGCTTTAGACAGCCTCTCTTTATTGTTCTCCTGCTGTGTGTGTGTGTGTGTGTGTGTGTGTGTATGGCTGACCACTGACTGTAACTCAATCTCTGGATGGGGGGGCTACATCCCCTGACCTATTTGGGCACATGCACTCACGTGCAGACACCTGCATATTGGCTGACACAATACAGATATTAAAAACATAAAATGTTTCATAAAAGGCCTGATATGGCATTATCACTACAGTTAATACTCTAAGAGAAGGAAATGAAAGGTTTCAGGAAATTGTTTTTCTGCCTAAAAGCACTAGGTGAAACCTGGTTGGAAGCCTGGCATGGTTGCACTCATCTGTATGCAGTCCCATGCTTGGGAGTCTGAGACAGGAGCATCACAGTAGCCCAGTAGCTTCAGGCCAGCCTGAATAGCAGAGCAAGACCCAGCTCCCCAAACTGTTACCGATAAATAAAATTTGCTTAATTATGAAAAAAAAACCCTTTAATATTTGTACTGTTTTCCAAGCCAAAGCGTGCTTAGGAATGCACAGGAAAACAGCATTTTGAGAATCTGGAGTCTAGCTCTCCCTCCCAGCCAGGATGTTCCTGGAGAATATCTGTGTACACTGCGCCCCCTGCTGGACACGTTCCTATCCGCAGTCACCTCATAACCAGCAGAGAAAGGCTCAGGACAATGCAGAGAACAATGTCAGGGACTCACGTCTGCCCTCTAGTGGCTGAATAAAACCAGGCCGAACCCCAAGAGGTGCCCCTGAGACAAACTGCACCCAGCTACTTGGGATCACTTGGCACCTGTTCTATAGCCTCCAGAGACACCACCACACGTGCATCCCAATCGTCAGAAACATAGCCATCTTTTGGAACAGTGAAACTGTCCCTGGAGGATAAAGACTCCAAGGATCACCCACAACAGCCCTGCTGAGAGCCCCGCTGCCCTGAGTGTCCTGTGTTCTCGGCCTGCTGTGGCTCCCAGAGCTGCCTCAGCTGCCAAGACAAATTAGCAGACTGTTCAGAAAGGCGATCAGACTGGAGAATCTGGGAGGGGAGGCTGGACGGAGGAAATGGGAAGAGGAGGAGAGAGAAGAGGAGAGTAATACAAGTTGATTTACTCAAAAACAAGAGGGAAAATCAGAATATCTGAGGGAGAGCATCAAGAATATTTATCAGTTATTCATGTTTAGAGGAACACTAGCATCTGGATTTTTTTTTCTTTGACTCTGAGGTACTCAGAAGAGTCCCAGCCACCAGGCACAGGCAATGATCTTGGGCATAGGTTTCATCCTTCAAAGGTAGTAGTTGGCTTGTTGGATTGGCTGGCCTAGAATGCTTTTGTCCATTGTCACTCACCTTTTTAATACATCACTTCTGCAAGAGTTTCAGGCCACAAGGCTGAACCGTCATCTCTAAATTTAGGCCCCTGATACTGAAGACTCTGTTGTCCCGGGGAAAAGAAGTGCTGAGGCCAAGTGAGCAGAGGTGTTTCAGCCATTCTGATAGTTACTTCATTATTGCTGCGACAAATCACCATGGCGAAGCCAACTCTTAGAAGGTTTGTTTGACTTATAGTTCAAGAGAGATAAGAGAGTGCTGTGGCGGAGATGCAACTAGCAGTAGCTATGGGAGCTGCAGTAGAAGCTGAGGTCACACACCCTAAACCCTAAGCACCAAAGACGCAGAGGGAAGGGAGAAGGAGGGGAAGATTAGGGGGAAGGGGAAATGCGAATTGCGTGAGGGTTTGAAACCTCAAAGTCACCTACCATGTGACATATTTCTTGGAGCAAGGCCATACTTCTTGTACCTACCTAGACAGCAGCACCACTTGAGGGTCAACTCTCTGAACCTAGGAGTGCCTTCTCCTTCAAGTCACCACAGGCTTGGATGGTGGTAAATTGAGCTCCCCATTCACCTCCTTTCAGAGCCTTTGTGGGTCAGCCTGGATGCTTTCACATTTACTCTCATCAGAGAGTGTGGGTCAGCCCTTTCTCCAGAATACCTCTCAGAGTGGAAACTCTAATTCCATATTATTAATGTGGCCTAGTTTGAGGAGGTTGAATGCACCAGGAACAAACCCATAGGATGACAATATTAAATTCTCTGAGGGATACTTCTTCACAGGAGTACCATGGAGTGTTTCAGCCTACAGCAAAAAAGATAGAGCTTTGACAGGATTTGGTGAAAGATGAAACTGATGTGAAATTGGAATGATCTCTGCTCTGCTACACCTGCTCACACCACACTGTTTCTCCATGTTTGTATTTTTCAAAGAGCATGTCTGTATGCCTCTTATTGCAATGCGGTATTTCTGAAGCTTGTAATCCTGGCCAGAATAGGCTGGGTTTGCTTTTTTATGAGTGTTCTTCTATACATTATAGGTTTAGCAAAATCCCTGAGCTCTTTTCACTAGATATTAGTGAATATGTTGCATCTCAATTTTGATAAGAAGTTACACAAGGGCAGGGCTGCAGATGAATACCTTCTGATTGGGAATCCTTCTAATCATTTACTGAGACTGATAGCAAATATTTAATGAAAGCTCTTGTTGAATAATTCTTATGCTCACTTTTCCATATTTCAGGAAAACATGTTACTATACTGAGCACACTAAAATGACAAATCTGTGTCTGAAGAGATGTCTCAAGCTGCAAAGACCACATGCTTCTCATGCAGAACCCACATGACTGCTCACAATCACTTACAACTCTGGCTTTGGGGCATTAAAAGCTTTCTTCTAGACCCCATCAGCTCCTGCACATCTGTAGTGCAGACATACACTCATACTATATTTGGTGGTTTGTATATTTAGGTCCACAGAGTAGCAGCAATATTAGAAGGTGGGGCCTTGTTGGAGAAGGTGTGTAACGGTGTGTGTGGGCTTTTTTTTTTAAAGCTATATATTTCATTTATATGAGTACACTGTAGTTGTCTTCAGACACCAGAATAGGGCATTGGATCTCATTACAGATGGTTGTAAGCCACTGCAAGAGGTTCAGGCCACAAGGCTGAACCATGATCTCTAAATTTAGGCCCCTGATACTGAAGACTTTGTTGTTCCTGGGAAAAGAAGTGCTGAGGCCAAGTGAGCAGAGTTGTTTCAGCCATTCTGATAGTTATTTCATTATTGCTGCGACAAATCACCACGGCGAAGCCAACTCTTAACCACTGAGCTATCTCTTCAGCCTGGGTGTGAGATTTGATACTTTAGTCTCAGCTGTCTGGGAGTCTGTCTTCCACTAGCAGTCTTCAGATGAAGATGGAGAACTCTCAGCTCCTCCTGCACCATGCCTGCCTGGATGCTGCAATGCTCCCACCTTGATGATAATGGACTGAATCTCTGAGCCGGTAAGCCAGAACCACTTAAATGTTGTCCTTTATAAGACTTGCCTTGGTCATAGTATTTGTTGGTCACAGAAGTAAAACCCTAACTAAGACACAAGTTGGTACCAGGAGTGGGGTGTTGCTGTGATAGGCCTGACCATGCTTTTGTTTGGAAGAATCTTGGTTTTGGGACTTTGGATTTGGAAAGAAGCAGAATACTTTAAATGGGGATTACTGGAGTACCCTAGGAGGAATATGGAAGACTTTGTTGTGGAGAGTGATTTGAATTGTGCAGAACTGGCCCAAGAGATTACAGTGGAGAATTACAATATGTAGCCTAGAGATGGTTTTGTGGTATTTTGGTGAAGAATGTGGCTACCTTTTGCCCTTGGCTGAAGAGTCTGCCTGAAGCTAAAGTGAAGAGACTCAGAATTAATTGCACTGACAAAAGAAGTCTCAGAAACTCCCATCATAGACTTTGTTCTCTGGTTAAATCTCATGAAGAACATTTTATTTTTTGCTTTTATTTTCAAAGATTTATTTATTTTATTATGTATAAGTACACTGCAGCTGTATTCAGACACACAACAAGAGGGCGTATGATCCCATTAGAGATGGTTATGAGCCACCATGGATCCTATTACAGATGGTTGTGAGCTACCATGTGGTTTCTGGGAATTGAACTCAGTACCTCTTGAAGAGCAATCAGTGCTGTCAACAGTAGATCCATCTCTCCAGCCCCATGAAGAACATTTTAAACAAGCATAGCACACTTAGAAAGGAAAACTATAAAATATATGGTTTGTGTATTAAAGGGGTACCAGGAAGTGAAATGGAGCCAAATCCTGTGTTCTAGGATATAGGAGATTAAGGGAACAGAACTTTGTGGAAAGATTCTTTCCAGCTAAATTTAGATCCAGGCAGGGGGGGGGGTACACACCTTTAATCCCAGGAGACAGGAATGCAGACCTCTGAGTTCAAGGTCAATCTACAGATCAAGATCCAGGACAGCCAAGCTTAGGCAGTGACGGAGTTGGAAAACAGAAAGCTGGTGATAATGTAATAGAACAAGGGGGGGGCTATATTCTAGCTCCAACAAGCAGCAGAACTCAGCAGCTTCGGCCATGTAGCTCTGACTTTAGAGTGAAAAATAGAAGGGACTACTGGGACAATTGGTGCTGGTTAGCTGGAGCTAAGAAATTAGCAGTGATTAAGAAGAGACCAGCATCACTGAGGTGAAATCTTCTGGGAAGTGTTTTCTGAGAGCACAGAGGCTGTGTTCCAGAGATAGCCTAGGTTGTACCTTGGGCTACTGCTATACTCGATAATGTGTAAGAGTCACCCAGGGGGTACTGGTTTTGAAACTATGAAGGGCCATGAAGAGCAGCTGAGGCTCGGCACTATGAGAGGCCATAGAAAGAAGGCCATTGGTGAAGGTGCTGGCTCAGTTGTAGCTAACATTCCAGGACTCAAGGGGTCATGCAAAGGATTTGCGGCTTGGCATCATGAAGAGAGTCTATGAGAGGCTAAATTGGCCTACTTGCAAGGGAAGACCCCAGTGTATTGGAGATGCCAGTGCCATGGGATGATGACCAAGAACAGCAGCAACAGTGGAGTGGATCAACCTGAGCTTAGAGTGCTACAGAGGGCAGAGCTGGAGAAGTAATGCCAGCCCTTTGGAGGAGCCCAGAAGATCATGTATGGATCCCAGACATTGAAACAAGAAGCTGTGAGGTTGCCTTGGCGACTCAAAGATGTTCAAGATGCCAGAGCTGTGGGATATCTGCTGAGGAAATCTGAGCTGAGGGATACCTGTCAAGGAAAGCTGCTGACAGGGAGTGGAACCAGCTCAGGAGAAAGAATTTTGTTGCAGTCAACAAAGATGAAAAAGGAATTGGAGATCTGAAGACTGCTTCGACATCAGACATGGAGATGCAGAGTTTGGAGTTTGCCTAGCTGGTTTCCTTTCTTGCTTTGGGAATTACAGTTAAGTGATTTGATGAGTCTCAGAAAAGACTTTGAACTTTGAACTTTTAACATTGGCGAGACTGCTATAGACTATGAGAACTTTGGATGTTAGACTAAATGTACTTTTTTTTTTTTATTATGCTGTGGTTAGGTATGGCTCCCATAGACTCATGTGTTTGAAAAAGCCTATGGAGGGTCAGGGAGGGAAATGTGGTAGTTTGTATATGCTTGGCCTAGGGAGTGGCACTATTAGGAGGTGTGGCCTTGTTGGAGTAGGTGTGTCACTGTGGGTGTGGGCTTTAAGACCCTAGTTAGCTGCCTGGAAGCCAGTCTTCCCCTAGCAGCCTTCAGATAAAGATGTAGAACTCTCAGCTCCTCCTGTACCACACCTGCCTGGATGCTGCCATGCACTTGCCTTGATGATGATGAACTGAACCTCTGAACCTGTAAGCCAGCCTCAGTTACGTGTTGTCCTTTATAAGACTTGCTATGGTCATTGTATCTGTTCACAGTAGTAAAACTCTAAGGCATATACCTACACATTAAATAAGTAAATAATCAGCCAGCCGGGTGGTGGTGGCGCATGCCTATAATCCCAGCACTCTGGGAGGCAGAGGCAGGTGGGTTTCTGAGTTCAAGGCCAGCATGGTCTACAGACTGAGTTCCAGGACAGCCAGGGCTATACAGAGAGACCCTGTCTCAGAAACACCAAATCCAAAAACAAAACAAAACAAAACAAAACCCAAAACAAAAAAACAACAACAAAAAAGTAAATAATCTTTTTTTAAAAAAATAGAAATTTGTGTATAAAGGGGAAATCTATTGCTGAAATATAAAATGATTTTCAGGCAACTTATTAATGTAAGTATTTATGCTTATGCCCACAGGCCACAGCTTGTCTTTTGGTTTGGTGGGAGAAACTTCTTTTATTTGCATTGGGCAGCAAATACTTTAACTGGTCAAAGTATTGAGAATAAGGGACTGTTGAATGCTCAATCCTGGTTGGGACACCATTTTGCCCCTCTTATGGGTTGAGGAACATCATTGATGAGGGAGAAGAAAAGATATAAGAGGTGGAGGAAAAGGTGCAGTCACATGGACAAAAGGCTCTAAAGCCAGACAGAGTCAGTACTCTCTAGAACTCTAAGAAGTTGTGATTACCTGAATGTGATTAAGCCTTTTTTTACCTTCCCTTAAGGAGTTAGAAATTTATGAGGCCTCAGAGAATGAACTCTGAGGATATGTAGACAGTTAAAACAGTTGCCAGGGGGAGGGTCTCATGAGACTTCACTGGACACTAAGGATCTGTAGAGACCCTAATTAAACTTATGCATTGACCAACTGAAAAAGAATATGAAAATTGAAGACACAGTATTTTGGAAGTATAGGATGATCAGCAGGAGTGGGAATGAGAGGGGGAATCCCAGATCTCCACTTTACTCTCTGGCCAGAGCTTGCCTCCCAGGAGACCTGCTGCCACCCAGGATAACCAGGTGAGATATCTGCACCCCAATCCCCTGCCTGCTGGTACCCTTATAAGCCCAGCAGCTGAGAGAGGTCTGCCCTAGCCCCTCTGTCCTCCATTTCCAAATCATGCTTCTTCCTTAATCCTGGATCTGCATTCCACTCCCCCCGGTCACAGCTCTGCCTGCTTCCCTGGAGGCTTGCTGCCACCTAGGACAATCAGAACAACCAGGACAACCAGCTCTACCTGCTGTCCAGAGGCCTACTACTACCAGAGACTATCAGGGAAGCCAATACCAAAGACAACCAGATAGCTAAATACTGTCACAAGAACACAATAAACAAAAGCCAGGGCAATATGGCACCATCAGAACGTAGCTCTCCTACTACAGCAAGCCTTTGGATATCCTAACACACAGAAAGAGCAAGACAAAGACTTTAAATCTCATCTTATGAAGATGATTGATTGACAGAGGCCTTTAAAGAGGAAATAAATAATTCCCTTAAAAGAAATACAGGAAAATACAATCAAACAGGTGAAGAAAATGAATAAAACTGTTTAAGACTTGAAAATGGAAATAGAAGCAATAAAGAAAACACAAATTGAGGGAATCTTGGAGATGAAAAACCTAGGAAAGAGAACAGGAAATAAAGACACAAGCATCATCAACAGAATTCAAGAGATAGAAGACAAAGTCTCAGGCATAGAAGATACCATAGAAGAAATTGATGCCTCAGTCAAAGAAAATGCCAAATCCAAAAAGGGTTTGACAGAAAACATCTAGGAAATTTGGCACACTGAAAAAAACAAAGCTAAGAATACTAGGAATATCAGAAGATTTCCAGATTAAAGGTCTAGAAAATATCTTCAACAAAATCATAGAGAAAATTTCCCTAAATTTTCTAATCTAAGAAATGGCTATAAATACATAGGAACCATAGAGAACACAAATAGATTGGACCAGAAAAGAAAATTCTCCTGCCACAAAATAATGAAAACACTAAATGTACTGAGCAAAGAAAGAGTATTAAAAGCTGCAAGGGGAAAAGGCCAAGTAACATGTAAAGGCAGACCTATCAGAATTACACTAGATTTCTCAACACAGACTCTAAAAGTCAGAAGATTTTGGACAAATGTCTTGCAGACCCTAAGAGACCACAGATACAGATTCAAGACTAATATACACAGCAAAACTTGCAATCACTAAAGATGGAGAAGCCAAGATATTCCAAGAGAAAACCAAATTTAAGCAGTATCTTTCCACTAATGCAGCCCTACAGAGGATACTAAAAGAAAAACTCCAATATAAGGAAGGTAACTACACCCCCCCAAAAAACACAAGAAATTATTCACAGCAAAACCCAAAGAAAAGAAACACACACACACACACACACAAGCATGCACTTGCACACACATGCTCAGAGACAGAGAGAGAGAGAGAGAGAGAGAGAGAGAGAGAGAGAGAGAGACAGACAGACGGACAGGCAGACAGACAGATGGACAAACAGACACCTTGGAACACAGAGCTTTAAATGAGATGTCTCCATCAAATCCCTGCCCCCAGCGTTCAGGGAAGCCCACAGAGTGTAAGAGATGGAGGGGATGGAGGACACCAAGACGGAGGGCATGATGCCCTCTAAGTCCACATGGCCAACTCTCATAGGAACTCACAGAGACTGAAGCAGCAAGCCCAGTCCCTAAACCAGTCTGCAGATGAGCCTTTGCATCCATACTATAATTTTCAGCTTAAAGCTTTGAAGGGACGCCTGAATGTGTGCTCAAGGGAGTCTCTGATTCTTTGCCCGCTCCAGGGGTTCTCTTATTCTTTTGTTAGCTTCTCATCTCCACCTTTCATATGATGCCTTTCTTTTTATCTTATTATATTTTATTTTGTTATGTTTGTTGTTATCTCTAAGGAGCCAGTTCTTTTCTAAGGAGACACAGAAAGGAAGAGATGGCAGAGGAAGTGGAGAGGAACTGTGAGGTGTTGAGAGAGGGGAAACGCTATTCTGAGTATATAGTATGACAAAAGAACCTGTGTTTAACAAAAACAAAAGGTGAGCAAAAAATAACCTGGAACGTTTACAGACAACAGGAAATGAAACATAACATCATGCAAGCCATGTGAATTAGTTAGGGCCTTACTGCTGTGGACAGACACCATGACCAAGGCAACTCTCATAAGGACAGCATTTAATTGGGGCTGGCTTACAGGTTCAGAGGTTCAGTCCATTATCATCAAGGCAGGAACATGGCAGCATCCAGGCAGGCATGGTGCAGGAGGAGTTGAGAGTTCTGCATCTTTATCTGAAGGCTGCTAGTGAAAGACTAGCTTCTGGATAGCTAGGACGAGGGTCTTATAGCCCACACCCACCTCCAACAACGCCACACCCTCTAATAGTGCCACACACAGGGCTGAGCATATAGAAACCATCACACCATGCTCACAAATTGAAGAAGGTGAGAAAGAAAGAATGTTGTCACACTTTCACAACAAGAGCTTTGTAATAGCAATGGTGTTACAACAGAGAAGGGCTGTTTCACAGGAGGGAAACATGACTTACAGGAAAGCAGAGGAAATGATATGCTTTTCAAAGCATTGTGCCAGGACACTGATTGAACAAGAGTGGAATAGAAGACAGCACATCACACAAGTATATAACTGAAACAGTACAGTGGCATCCTTTCAAAGCCTGCACACAGGACAAAGCACCTCAGAATGGCATATTTTCACACTATTATATCGATGACGGCTGCATCAATATCTAAACTCCATGACAACAAAGCTTACCAGATTCCTCATGCAATTCTGAAGTTGCTTGCTTGAGAATAGCATAGAGTTTGTTCACAGTGGAAGGGGATTTGTTAGGAGCATGGTGAAAATGGAAACACTTTGCCAACACTTGAACTTCCTGAAACAGTGAATGTTAAGATGCACCAGTTGTTGTGATCATAAGAAAGCAGCGTGAGAATGTGCTCCATGGGGTGTGGGGAAGGGGGTTCATCAGCGGGGCCATGCTGAGGCTTCCCTTCCCACTCAGGACCAGCCACAGGAAGCTATAGTATAAAATAGAGTTCATTTTGGGCCTGTGGAGGTGAGTTAAGGGGGTGGTAGAGGTAGAGAAAGGCAGAGAGAAGGAGAGTAGAGTAGAGGCCGGCCATGACCACATGGAGAGAGGGGAAGGGGAGCAGGAAGGGAAGAGCCCAAGAGGGCAAGAGAGGGGGAAAGAGGAGAGTAAGAGAGGCAGAGAGGGGGGATGCAGGAGTGGGCACGCAGCCCCTGTTCTAGTGGGCCAGACCTACCTGGTTGTTGCCAAGGAACTGTGGGGAGGGGCATACCTGGCTATTGCAAGGTCCCTTTGGGGAGGGACTTACCTGGCTGTTGCCAGGTGACTGTGGGGTAGAGCTTAGACAGAATCCTAGCACAAGTACTATAACTCAGGTCTGAATAGATTTACAGGAAAGTATTAAAAAGCACATTATAGTGGCACTAAAACAGGCCACTGGGTGGACAGGAATGGCAGAGAGGAGCACAGTATTCCCATTCACACCTGAATCAGCCCTCAGTGCCACTTTAGGAAAGCACATGAACGTGATATTGAATTGCAACCCAAGAGCGCATTGGCCTATACCCACTTACTGCTACTGCAGTGGTTTCTAAATGCCATCTGTAACGAAGCACAGGAGATTACTTGGACAAGTCTGAAGTTGGTTTCCAGACAACTGTAATGCATAGGTTCCAGCATGGATAGTGATTGTCAACAACGCATTGAAAAGTAATGTCCTTGGACAGCAGGAAGATGTATGGCATAATGGTGGATGTCATGGAGATGTACTGTAACAGAAGTGGTGACTGACTTACAAAAGGGCAGATCCCTGACCTATGGCTGACTGAGTGACAAGAATGGAAGTGGAGAGCACAGCAAAAGCATCAGTCACTGAAGCAGGACAAACAGGCGTCCTTGGAAAAAACAAAAAGTTCCTGTGACTAAAACAGCCAACGGTGGCATATTTGCAAACAGCAATGTGCTACTGCTGTAGAGTTATCTAAGCTCCGTCTACAACAGTGCTGGAGAGATTACTTCGGCAACTCTGAAGTTGCTTATTTGTCAACAGGAGCACCTAAGCCCCTAATGTACAGTGATTGTTAAGGACACAGTGAAGATTATGCTACTTTTACAAAGCAGAACTTACTTTCATAGATGCAGCTTACCAAGAAGCACTGTCCCTTACATGAGGATAATAGACAAGAAAGCAGAGGACCTGAGAATGCTCCAGTAGCACTTACCCAAACCCTTCCTGAACAAGAATGGATAGGAGATCACAGCATAGGCCTGTATAACTGAAGCAGTGCTCTGTGGCATCTCTGCAGCACAAACTGACATGTGACTAAAACGCCTCAAGATGGCATATTTGCAGAAATCTACGCACTGTTACAGCAGCGGTGACTCACCTAACTCCACTTACCAGGAAGCACAGGAGACTATGTGCTAGATCTAAAGTACATCTCAAGTGGATCAGGATAGTTAAGAACACGGTTAAGGGGCTGACTGAAGATCTTCTCCTCTCCTGTTTCCCCAGATCCAAACTGCAGTCTCATCCCCAGCTCTTCTGAAGAATAATTATGGCAGCCTTAACTGCCCACCCTGCCCCTTGATTCCCTTTTCTGTGGTGTCCACAGATCTTCCCATTCCAACCTCCTTTGTCCTTGCTTGGTCCCAGCCTCCAAAACCCACAGCCACCCCCTGATCACCCAAGGAGGACTCCTGCCTGAGAAAGCAATTGACTGAAGTCTGAAGCCCAATTCATACTTCTCCTTCTGTAACTCCACATCCAAACCTTCTCCCAGGTTTATCTTCAGCTGTGTAGCAGGAAACCTGCTGCAGTCTCTTTCTTCTCTGACCTCATCTTCAAAAGATTAAAAATCTTTTCTCCCAAACTTCCTTTGCCCAACTCATTTCATTATCCATACAACAGCCAACCTCAGCAGGCTTTCACTGGGAACAAAGCAGCTGAGCTGGCCAGGGAAATAGATTCACAGAATTTATCCTCTCAGGGAACACACAGCCATACACTTTCCTAAGTTCAGGGAGGAAGAAGCAGTGTGGAGAACTTTTTGGACCACTTCAAGAAATTTAGCAGTAAATCAAGTTTTGTTGATTGTTCACTATCTGATGGTGTTTATGTGTTGAAATCTAGCATGTCTATGATAGTGGTCTATCAACCAGCTTTTGTTTTATTGCCTGTGAATATTATAGGACCTTGTTATTTTGAAAACAGCTTGCAGGTACTGAAAGAAGTGAGTCAGGCTTTAAGCAGAAGCAAGAGGGTAGTGAGCTTGATTATAGCTGGTATAGGAGATTTAATTACATTGATAGCTAGCACCATTGCTTTTGCAATTGCATTGACATAAGAAGTTAAGTCAGCTACTTTTGTTAATCATTAGGTAAAAATTGTTGCTAATGCTCTGAGTATCAGCAAAAAAATTTAGAGAGACATTTGGAACAGCGAATTGATGCTCATTATGATATTATTCAAATAATGAGAGAGGAAGCCATCTTGAGTGTCATGTTGAACACCAGTGTATTTGTGTCTCTTCTAATGTTTACAATGAGAGTTACTGTAGTTGGGCAAAAGTTCAAAGACACTTGCAAGGTAATTGGCGTAATTCTTACACCTCTGTGGATGTTTTAACTTTGTATACTGAGATTTTGAATTTAAAGAATGCTGTTTCACTGCATTTTTATGCTGCAGAAATTGCTGGTAAAATTATTCATGGCTCAAGGTCAGTATTTCCATCTTGGTCAAACTTAAAGAATGGCTTATACAGCTTGATCATGCATGTCCTGGGAATACTTCTACTCCTGCCCATTGTGGTAAACTTGTATTTGGTGGCCCAAATACATAGCTTGAAATTAAAAAGGGATTCCCAGAGAATCATTAACAGGCTCACAGCCAATGATGGGTAAATTCTGTACAGTGCCGTACCAACCTAGGGCAGAATAGCATTGCTTTTGAAAATACTAATTCCATGACTGGTATGGAAGGCAGTTTTCGTCAGAATAACCTAAGACAGAGACAGAGTCAGTCTTGTTTATGAAATAAAAGGGAGAAATGTGGAGAGCTTTTGGTGCAGGTTATAGAAATTTGGCAAGGCCTTGTCACTGGGCTTAAGGAAGTAGGCTCAGAAAAGAATATTCACATTTATGTAATGCAATGATCAAGGTGTAGACAGCCAAGGAATGTGTGACTTCCCTTTTGTCTTGGTAATCCTGATAAGACCCAGACCCAGTGACTTTGGGACTTTGTTTCTTTGCTTTTTTTTTTTTTTTGATTGCTACCTGGTGTGATCTCTTTGTTCTTTACCTTGTTTAATCGCTTTGTCTTTGATCAAAGAACTGACCCTATTCTCTGCTAGGACCTAAAATGGTATGAAAGCTGGCATGAAAAAAATTAAAGCCACATAGGCCTTAGCACAAGTTGGAGTCATGTCATAATGTTGTCAAATCATCTTTTTCTTTTCAGTCTTCACTCCTGCCCTTGAGACCCTGAAGACTGACTGAGCTGGCTTGGTCCAAGCAGAAACAAAGGAACAGAAAACTCACCAAGCAAATGAAAAACCAGATTCATCACCCAGAACTATAAATGACTAGATTCCAGGATGAACACACAATCCTTCACAGCCTGGACAATATGCCTCCACTGGAGCCCAGCTCTCCTCCCACAGCAGTCCTGAATATTCCAACATAGCCAAAGTTCCAGAAAAGGTCCCTGAAACAGCCAGTAAGAAGGTGATAGAGTGTCGTAATGCAGAAATAACACCTGAAAGAAATTTGGGCAAATACAAACATCGAAAAGAAATGAATAAAACTTTTCAAGTTCTGAACATGGAAGGAGAATTAATGAAGAAACCCAAAATGGATAAATTCTGGAAATGAAAAACTGAGAATATGGACAGAAACTACAGTGGCAAGTTTTACCAATGGAACACAAGAGCTGGAAGAAAGACTCTCAGGTATTGAAGACATGATAGAAGAAATGGATACAGCAACTCAAAAATGTTAAATTTAAAAACTAACAGAAAACATACAGGAAATCTCAGATACAATGAAAAGACCACATCTAAGATTAATAGGAACAGAGGAAAGAGAAGAAACCCATCTCAAAAGCAGAGGAAATATTTTAAACAAAATCATAAAAGAAAATTTTACAACATGATCAGTGAAGCAGCTTGGATGGAAGTATTCCTGCCAGGTAGCTCCATAGCCTTCAGTGCACAATGCACCAGGAGAGAGTGATCTCCCAGCATTGCTTTCACTTCTGAGCTCAGAGGTGAGATCTCCACCTTTTCTCTGGAGGGGAAGAGCTAGGAACACAGGGCCATATGATCAGTGGAGCAGCTTGGACAGAGGCCTTCAGGCTTCCATTTATACCAAGGAGCCAGGTGTCTCCACAGCCTTCTGTGCACAGACCCTGACAGAAGAGAGTTGGTCTTCCAGGTGTATGGCCACAGGCTTACAGACCCACAGGAGGGACAACTCCAGGCAGAGACAGCAAGACCAACCAGCACCAGAGGTAACCAGATGGTGAAAGGCAAGCACAAGCACCCTACCAACAGAAACCAAGGCTACCTGGCAACATCAGAACCCAGTTCTCCCACCACAGCAAGTCCTGGATACCCCAACACACCAGAAAAGCAAGAGCTATATTAAAAATCATATCTCATGATGCTGTTTGAGGGTTTCAAGAAGGACTTAAATAACTCCCTTAAAGAAATACAGGAGAACAGGGGTCAACAGGTAAAAGCCCTTAAAGAGGAAACACAAAAATCCCTTAATGAAATAAGGGAGAACATGGGTCAACAGGCAGAAACCCTAAAAGAGGAAACACAAAAATCCCTTAAAGAATTACAGGAAAACACAAACAAGTGAAGGAACTAAACAAAACTATCTAGGATCTAAAAATGGAAGTTGAAACAAAGAAAAAAATCTCAATGTAAGACATCTCTGGAGATAGAAAACCTTGGAAAGAATTCAGGAGTCATAGATTCAAGCATCAACAACAGAATATAAGAGATAGAAGAAAGAATGTTAGGTGCTGAAGATACCATAGAAAACATTGACTCAACAGCCAAAGAAAATGCAAAATGCATAAAGCTTGTAACCCAAAACATCCAGGAAATCCAGGACACAATGAGAAGACCAAACCTAAGCATTTTAGGTATAGAAGAGTGTGAAGATTTCCAACTTAAAGGGCCAGTAAATATCTTCAACAAAATCATAGAAGAAAACATCCCTAACCTAAGGAGAGAGATGTTATGCCCATGAACATAAAAGAAGCCTACAGAACACAAAACAGACTGTACCAGACCAGAAAGTCCTCCCAGCACATAATAATCAAAACAACAAATGCACTAAACAAAGAAAGAATATTAAAAGCAGTAAGGGGGAAAAGGGCAAGTAACTTATAAAGGCAGGCCTATCAGAATTACACCAGACTTCTCACCAGAGACCAAGAAAGCTAGAAGATCCTGGGCAGATGTCATACAGACCCTAAGAGAACACAAATGCCAGCCCAGGCTACTATACCCAGGAAAGCTCTCAATCACCATAGATGGAGAAACCAAGATATTCCATGATAAAACAAATTTACACAATATCTTCCCACAAATCCAGCACAACAAAGGATAATAGATGGAAAATGCCAACACAAGGAGGGAAACTGCACCCTAGAAAAAGCAAGAAAGTAATCTTCTCCCAACAAACTCAAAAGAAGATAGCCATACAGGCATAAAAATAACATCAAAAATAACAGGAAGCAACAATCACTATTCATTAACATCAATGGATTCAATTCCCCAATAAAACAACATACACTAACAGAAATATTTTTCATGTAAATCTTCAATTTTCTCAGAAAATGTTTGTAATTCCTCTTTCAATTAATGTAGTAATTTTCATATGTCTACCGTTTATCTGCATTATTTTTAGTGACAAACCCCAATTTTAACATGTTTTTATGTATTTCTTCTATTTTATCAGAAATGTTTTCAATGTAACTCTCTGTTTTTACCACAAAATGTTTTTAATTCCACCTTCAATTAATTTAGAAATGTTTTATTTGTCTACCATTTTATCTGTATAATTTAGCAAGAAATAGTCAATTTTAACGCGTTTTTCTATATATTTCTTGAATTTTGTCAAAATATTTTCCATGCAAATCTTCAATTTTACCTGAACATGTTTCTGGTTCCAGTTTCAACCAACTTAGAATTATTTTATGCCTCTCATTTTATCTGTATAATTTTCCATGACAATCCTTGATTTTAACATGTTTTTCTACATATTTCACAAATTTTATGAGAAATATTTTCCATGTAATCTTCCATTCTATCATAAAATATTTCTACTTCCTTTTTCAATTAACTTAGCAATGTTTTTATGTCTACCCCTTTACTCTTCAATTTTCCATGAAAATTGTGCATTTTAACGTGTTTTTCTATATATCTCTTCTATTATATCAGAAATATTTTCCATATAAATCTTCAATTGTATTATAAAATGGTTTTACTTCCTTTTTCAATGAAAGAACATGCTTTTGAAAAGAAAGAAGAAAAAAAGGAACTTTTCCTAACCCGGAAGATGGAGATGCCAATAAAGGCATATGAAGCATACAGATGAGAAAATAGAATGGACCAGAAAAGGAAGTCCCTTGGCACAAGATAGTTTAAATATTAAATTTACACACACACACACACACACACACACACACACACATCTTTAAAAAAACAAAAGATGATGCATGTGGTAGACATACCACTAGTTCCAAAACTTGGCAACTAGGCAGAGGCAGGCAGATCTCTCTTGTGTGAGCTATCTAAACTTAAGCAAAAAGAATCATTACAGGGCTGTGTAAGTGAAAGGACCCTTAAGTAAGGCCAGGTATATGCACTCTATAGAAAGAGCAGGCCTTATTTCCATTCAGTTTATTACTTGCTTTGCTTCCCTCTGTGTGAGTTTATCCTGGCGTCCTTGGGCACTGCATGCCCATGGCACATCCGACACATTCTCAGTTACACACTCATACACATGATATTGAAAATAAAGTATTTTATAAGATGTTCCTAAAGACACTTGGCGTCTTGGGCCTGGGCAGCATCGCCGAGGCTCTTCTCGGGACCAGGCTGCGTGGGCAGCTAGGCACCAGGATCCTAGCCTGCGCTGCCAGCATAACCTCCCTCTCAGACTCATGGATATGCAGAAAATACGCATCGGCTTAACAGGATTTGGAGCGTTGTTTTTTCTTTCTGTTCGTTGGAATGATTCTCTTTTTTGACAAAGCAGTTGGAAATTGGATGTTGGAAATGTTCTGTTTGTGGCCGGTTTGACTTTTGTGATTGGTCTAGAAAGAACATTCAGATTCTTCTTCTGGAAGCACAACATGAAAGTCACTAGATTTTCCTGGGCAGTGTGTTTGTGTTTCTTATTCGTTGGCCTTTCATAGGCATGATCTCTGAAATTTAGGGAGGGATTCTTTCTCTTGCTCACGGCCATTTTTCCAGTGGTGGTTGGCATTTTCAGAAGAGTGCCTGTCTTCAGATGCTTCCTAAATCTCCCTGGAATCAGATCATTCGTAGACAAAGTTTGAGAAAGCAACAATGGGATAATAACAAGGGAGCTGAAGAACTTTAAAAATGTATTATTTATAAAGCCGTTTTATGGTGCTTTTGGATCTTAAAAAAAATGTTCCTAAAATAGGGGAAGTCCTACTTATGCAATTAAAATAGACACTATCATCGGACCCTCATCTAGAATCAGGGACTTTTAGGAATTTATGGAGAATATCTTACACTGAAGCCTGTGCTTCTTGGAGCGCCCTGGGGTCTCCCGGGTCCTGGAGCGCCCACTCCACAGTGGCTCCAGGAGCGCAGGTCGGTGCCACCTTCCTGCTGCAGCAGTGCAGCACTACACAACCATTTGTGACTTTGGATGTTCCACAGTCCTGGGTCTGAGCCTCCAAGGCTGCTTTTTCAGGAGCTAGCTGAGATCTCCCTGGATCCTCCTCCTGACTACGGTGCTGGGCCTAAAGGAGATAATATTGATGAATGAAGGTCAACTATACTTTCTTCACCAGTTTCTGCATATGAAGGTGGTGTCTTTTTTTCCTGGACATCACATTTTCTTCAGATTATCCATTTAAGCCACCAAAGGTTACCTTCCATACCAGAATCTATGACCACACCATCAACAGTCATGGAGTCATCTGCCTGAATTCTCTGAAAGACAGCTGGAGCCCTGTTTTGAATATTTCAAAGGATGTGTTCCCTATTTGCTCCCTTTTGACAGTTTGCAACCCCATGGATGCTCTGTTTGGAAGCACAGCACTCAGTATTTGAACAACAGAGCAGAACATGGCAGGATAGCCAGACAGTGGACAGAGATATGCAACATAATTCACATAATTTGTATGCAGTGCGAAGGAGCAGAAGGCCTCTTCCCACTTTTGTACACAAAAGCCTGAAGCTAAAGGAATAAAGGGAGCGGTGACCTTGGAGAGTAACTCCTTATGCAAGTAAGCTTCCCACCTGTAAAGAGAAATTAAAGTGTAGGGCAACATGTGGTGATGTATGCCTTTAATAACAGCACTTGGGAGGCAGAGGCAGGTGAATCTCTGAGTTCAGGTCAACCTGGTTTACAAAATGGGTTCTCAGATAGCCAAGCTATTGCAATAAAAACCAGAAAGTTGGTAGATTTGCATTTGAATGCAGGGGTCTTGTGGCAGCACCAGCATGCAGAAAACCTTGACAGTATAGGCAATTTGATTCTGACTTCAGAGCAAGGATTGAAAAGGGAGGATTGTGGAATTTCCCTCTGCAGCTAAGGAGAAGTGTCCAGGCCAGGCGTGTGTCATGGGAGTGTCCCTGCATGGAGGCCCAGAGAGGCCAGTGAACTAAGCTTTGAAGGTTAAGCTTGGATTGCCTTGGAGACTCTGAGAATTAGAGATGCCAGAGTTGCTGTATACCTGTTGAGGAAAGCTGCTACCAGGGGATGGAATCAGCCGAAGAGAGAAGTGCGTTGCAGTCTGTCACGTGGTTATTAGTAATCATTCTTGTGCATGTTTGTAATGAACATCAGAAAAAAGACCAGATTGAAGTACAGAATGTACAAGCCACTGAGACTGACAAGGTTAGGGCCACTGTCAAAGCTTGTGCTTGGAGATGTCCTTGTTGGGGAAGTTGATGTCCTTACAGAAACACCTGAGGTGCACTCAACTAAGAATATGGTACCCTTGTGAAAAGATCCCACCCAGCTATGCTTCTGTATTGTGAAAGAAAAGTGCCTAAGGACATTTGGGATGCCACAACGCTACAACACAGAAAGCTGTTAAACTGGCAAAAGGGAGCCAAGGTTATGCCAGGCTGACAGCTAAACTAGGCACTGTTGCCACGATGGCTTTAAGGTCATGTAAAGTCACATACAGTCACACGAAGTCACATGCAGCTGTAAGAGTAAAGGGGTCATGCATGGACTGTTCCCTCACAGTTTCAGAGAACCCCTGGGGTTAGGCAGTGTGTGGAAGACAAGTGCGTGTATGAAGGACCTGCGGGACAAGAGACCCTAAGAAAGCCAACCATGCAGCTCTGAAAATTAAGCCTCAGTTGACATGGAGACCCCAAGATGTTGGAGATGCCAGTACTGTGCAACATCTATTCAGCATGGCTGACTTCGGAGGATGGGCCCAGCCCAAGAGATAGATAGTATGCTAAAGGCAGCAAAGCTGGGAGGGTGCAGCTGTGTAAGCCCTTTGGTATCAACCATGGAGGTACAGGGAATGGCATTAGCCCTGCTGGGTTTCAGTACTGATTGGTGCAACTTTTTCCTCATTATGTCTATAGTCATCCCTTTTGAAATTGTAGGGTATATTTTATTATATATCAGAAATATGTCATTTAACTTTTTATTTTATAAGGAGTAACAATTAGGAGATTGCCTAGTGTCTCTAAAGAGACTTGAGGGGTTTTCTAATTTCATTTTATTTATTTTTTTACTTATTCACTTTGCATCCCGATAAGTCCCCCCTCCCTTTACCTGAAACCACAACCTTTCTTTTCTAAGTGGGTTGGGGCTTTCTGGGTATTCTCCATCCTAGTACTTTAAGTCTGTGAGGCTAGGAACATCTTAAGCAATGTAGTGATGATGGGAAAAATATGGAGGCTCTTAAAGTTAGACTACATTCATTTTGAAATATATTATATTATATATATATACATATGTATATATATATGTTCAGAAGACAATTGGTACCACGCAGTGGAATGTGGTGTTTTCCATGGGATGACACACCATAGTATCAGGTATTTGAATACTTGGTCCCATGTGGTGGCACTGTTCTGAGGAGGCTTGGGGGTTTGATCTCGTTGGAGGACATATGATACTGGCGGAAGTCTTTGAGAGTTAGGAGACCCACCATTTCAAGCTTGTGCTCTGCTTTGTATTAATGGTTTAAGATGTGAGCCCTCAGGTTCCAATTGCACTGTCATGCCTTACTCCATCTTAATGGACGCTAAAACTCTGGAAGCATGAACCAAACAAACCCTTTCTTCCACAAGTTACCTTTGATATAGTATTTTATCATAGAAATAGAAAATAGCTTAATATACCAGTGGTCTTCTCCAGGGTGTGCACCTTAAAATAGAGAAAAGCAGCACGGGATTCATCAGCCTTGCTGACAGTTATGGCAGATGTTATAGATGTTTTGGGTTTTTTTTTATTGTTGTTGTTTTGATGATTTCCTTACCCATTCTCCAGCAATGAGGGCTCATTTCCCCAACTGTTTTGTTTATCATGTTTTTAGTAGAGTTTATAGTTATTCTCATGATTTTACCATTTGTATGTTAGTATATAATCATCAAGTAGCTGCCCTGGGCCTTAGACCTCCGTGGCCAACTGAGGTCTGCAGCAGCTTTCTGTGTACGCCCTAATGGCCCACCCCTGAAGGTCTCTTTCTGTTTGACACCCTAAAAACAGCACCATAGCAGTAGGCAGGCACAGCAATAGTCACTATAAAACCTACTGACAGTCTGTGTTGATTTCTGAGACTGAGTCCTGGAGGAGGGTCAGACAATCTTAAGATCAACCATTAGAAAAGCAGGGACGGCTATTTTAGGAGCCGCCACTAGGGTTGTGACATGCTCCTCCAGGACACATCAACTGTTACAAATTGCTAAAGACTGGCAGAAATGGTATGCCTCAGGAACTGGTAGGGAACCTGAAAGGTGGAATGCCCTGGAAGTCTTTAAGCCCCCGACTGTGAGACCCCTTAGGGAACTCCAGCTCTGGGGGTGGGGGGGGTCTTTCCATCCTCTCGAGGGAAGCTCTTTGTAAGTTCTAATAAAATTTGTCATTTTCATTCTCCTTTTTCTCTATTTGGGACTTCCACACTCTTCCCCTTACTTTAAATTCCCTGTGTCCTGACACTCTTGTTTCTTTCATGTGTTGGTCTTCTGCTTCTCCTGGAAACCCATTCGTTGTTCATCCCACAGAACTAAGTCGCTTAATTGTCTAGATGTCCACCCCTATCTTTTTTAAGAATTAATTTATTTGTGGGGTGGTGGGCTGTGATAGGCAGCCTGGCCACTGGTAGAGCTCAGGCTTGAAACTCTGGTGACCCAGCAGGTGACTATCGCCTGCAAGGAAAGATAGGTGTTTGGCTACACTCCTTGGGACCCTGGCTCCTGTCATGTAGCTACAGCTCCCAACACCTGCCCCCCATGCCCCATAGAGAGGTCTGTGCTCAGCAGGCACATAGGAGGAGCACCAAGCCCTCCCACATGCAGATAAGGTACCCCAAGCTCTCAGCCCCTGACCCATCCCCAAACTGTATATAGGAGTCCTATCCAGAAAGAATAACTGTGTGTGAGAACTACTCCGTCCTCCAAGAGCTTCTGTCAACAAGAGCTGTAATGCTGCCCATTGGGAAGAAATCAGCTCTCCCAAAACACCACCTGAAGCTGCCCCGCCTCCTGGCTCAGCCCAGTGCAGCCTGACTCAGTGCTGCATGATGTGGAGCAGCTGAGACAGCATGGCAGAGACTGAGGTGAGGCCAGCTGCAGCAGCAGGGGTGGTGGAGATTGTGGAGACGACTCCCCCTTCCTGCTCTTACTCTCTCCCCTTTGCCTGAACACTCACACCCAGATGGCCAGAGATCTCTCTGGAAAGTCTCCAGTACACAAGCCTGCATTTATTTATTTACTTTACATTCCGATTGCTGTCCCCTCTCAGTTTCCCCTTCATACACACTCTCCTCCCATCCCCCTCTCACCAACAGTCTTCTGGATATTCAAAGTTAAAAAATAATGGGAAAACTGTGGAGATATTCTCCAGACCACCAATTTTACAACTCCCGTGAGATCCACATTCATTTTTCCCACAGAGAGAGGGATTTTTGGTAGTGGTGTAATTTTATGGGACCGTCTCCTGTACCTCAGGAGGGCCTCCACCTTGCTATCAAGCAGAGGATGGCAATGAATACTTGATATCCCTGCCTCTAACTCCATGGTGCTGTGATTTCAGGTCTGCACCACCATATCCCTGCTTATTGCCATGGTTGAGATGCCTGCTACGGTTTCCTGAGTACTATAAACACTGTGACGTGGCTACACCCCCAGTCCCCAAAGTTAAGAATTGAAACACCAACTTTAATTTTGCTGCAAACAAACAAATTTTATTTTAATCAGAAACAGAACACGAGTGAACTTTGCTTCAAAAGCGACGTGAACATCAGGTGTAATGACCAGAGACAGACCCCATGGCAGAGGGGCATCCCGGTTCAGTCCACTTGAAGCTTTATGACAGGCTGAGCTTTTCAAAGAGGTACTCGACCATGTTATGCTCTCCATCCCCCATCTGGCGCAGGGTGGTCAGGTAGCCGCTCATCTCCTTCAGAACTTGGACCTGCTGATCCAGGCAGTTTTGCTCGAGGAATTGGCAGAGGTGGGCGTCGCCTTTTTCCTTGGCCACTTTGTGCATGTTCAGCAGGCTCTGGTTGATCATCATCTCCATGTGGAAGGCGCATTCCAAGGCCTGGAAGCCCCCATACCAGCTCTCGCGCTCTGGTCTTGCGAGGTCACGAAGGTTGACACAGCCTCCACGCTTGTTCTGCAGGTTCATGAACATCTCGGCACTGCTCCGGCAGCTGTGTGACTTGCTCAAGAAGAACCGCTTGAAGTTCTCCTGGGCCACGTCATCACGGTCGAAGTAGATGGCCATCGACATGTACATGTAGGAGGCATAGAGGTCCAGCTGGACATGGGTGCTGATGGCATCCTCGCAGTGCCAGTCATAGTTCTGTCGCACTTGAGAAGGAGCTTCGGCCATGGCGGTGGCACTTACACAACAGCCTCAGCAGTTCCCACCTGCTCAGAGGGGCAGGGCGGGTCCAAAGAACACAGTCCCACAGTCCCAAAGCACCTCTGAAGAGACCAGAGGGGTTCAGCTGGAGCCGGAGGCAGCAGCCAATATGGCTGTTCCCACCCAACGACCTCGGTATTTAAGGGCAGGGTTTACAGGAAGAGGCGGGGCATCAATGGAAATGAGTGTTGACAACCAATCAGGACATTGTTTTAGCCCCGGAGATTATTGGGGGGTGGGACATCAGCGAAAATGAGTGTTGGTGACCAATCATGGGGAGGAGCGGGGCATCAGCGGAAATGAGTGTTGGTGACCAATCAGGACGTTTCTACCCCACGGGTCATGGGAGGGGCGAGGCATCAGCAGAAATGAATGTTGGCGACCAATCATGACTTTTTTTCATCTTCTGGGCTTATGGGAGGAGCAGGGCATCGGCAAAAATGAGGGTTTGCCCCTAATCGTTAAATTATTTCAGCCCCAGGGCTTATTGGAGGGGAGAGGCATCAGCGGAAATGAGTGTTGGCGACCAATCATGACATTGTTTCATCCCTAGGACTTATTGGAGGGGAGGGGCATCAGCAGAAATGAATGTTGGCGACCAATCATGACATTGTTTCAGCCCCAGGGCTTATTGGAGGGGCGGGGCATCAGTGTTGGCGACCAATCATGACATTGTTTCATCCCTAGGGCTTATTGGAGGGGAGGGGCATCAGCAGAAATGAATGTTGGCGACCAATCATGACATTGTTTCAGCCCCAGGGCTTATTGGAGGGGCGGGGCATCAGCAGAAATGAGTGTTGGCGACCACTCTTGAGGTTTCTACCCCACAGGTTATGGGAGGGGAGAGGCATCAGCAGAAATGAATGTTGGCCACCAATCATGACATTGTTTCAGCCCCAGGGCTTATTTGAGGGGCGGGGCATCAGCGAAAATGAATGTTGGTGACCAATCATGACATTGTTTCAGCCCCAGGGCTTATTGGAGGGGCGGGGCATCAGCGGAAATGAATGTTGGCGACCAATCATGACATTGATTCAGCCCCAGGCCTTATTGGAGGGGCGGGGCATCACCAGAAATGAGTGTTGGCGACCAATCATGACATTGTTTCAGCCCCAGGGCTTATTGGAGGGGCGGGGCATCAGCGGAGATGCGTGTTGGTGACCAATCATGACATTGTTTCAGCCCCAGGGCTTATTGGAGGGGCGGGGCATCAGCGAAAATGAGTGTTGGCGACCAATCATGAGGTTTCTACCCCACAGGTTATGGGAGGGGAGAGGCATCAGCAGAAATGGGTGTTGGTGCCCAATCATGACATTGTTTCAGCCCCAGGGCTTATGGGAGGAGCGGGGCATCAGCGGAAATGAGTGTTGGCTTCTAATCATGACATTTTTCATCTTCTGGGCTTATAAGAGACCACAGAGCATCGACACAAATGAGGGTTTGCCACTAATCATTAAATT
This sequence comes from Apodemus sylvaticus, assembly GCF_947179515.1. Taxonomy (NCBI): domain Eukaryota; kingdom Metazoa; phylum Chordata; class Mammalia; order Rodentia; family Muridae; genus Apodemus; species Apodemus sylvaticus. The sequence continues at coordinate 12,017,249 of NC_067495.1, read as the reverse complement.
ATTTCAGCCTCAGGGCTTATGCGAGGGGCAGGGCATCAATGGAAATGAGTGTTGGCACCAATAATGATGTCATTTCAGACCCAGGGATTATGTGAGAAGGCGGAGCAGCCGCTGATATGAGGGTGCACAATGATGATGTCACTTCAGGGGCAGGGCTATTGGAGGGGGCGGGCCAGAAGTGTTGATTTCAGAAGAGTCGGGGCATACTGGGCACTTACTGAGCTACACCGTAATTTTTAATACCTTCTATTAATAAACTCCAATGTTTTGGATGAAATTCTTTGGATGCTTTATAAAACAGTTTCTCTGAATAGCTCTACAATGTCAAGTCTCTCAGCAACTCTGCCGTTGGTCTCCTTAGGTCAATTTAATATCATAACGTTTTGTTTGAAAGTCAGCTCTCATCACTGACCTCAAGCAGGAGTCATCTGTCTCTTTTATTACAGGGTCAAGGGTGAGATTGAAAGGTCTGTTCAGTGCCATCAAGAAACCAGGCAACTTCACATCTATATAGGATTTTAAAAGCTTTTCAATAATAAGAGTGAAAGTAGTTTTTTCATTAATGTGCATGGTAACTAAGAAAAGGGAAACGCTTGTGCCTTTCTATGGGTAAAATTCATGGCAATTCAGTGACTTCAACATTCTCTCTACTGCCTCAGCTCTAAAATCAGGCCTTTTTATTTAATTTTTTATTTGCTTTATATCCCAACCATTGCTCTTCTTCTAGTCACACCCTCCCACAATCGATTCCCCAATATCCTGTCCCCTTCTCCTCTGGGCAGGTTGGCGGTGTCTTTTTTTCTGGACATCACATTTTCTTCAGATTATCCATTTAAGCCACCAAAGGTTACCTTCCATACCAGAATCTATCACCACACCATCAACAGTCATGGAGTCATCTGCCTGAATTCTCTGAAAGACAGCTGGAGCCCTGTTTTGAATATTTCAAAGGATGTGTTCCCTATTTGCTCCCTTTTGACAGGTTGCAACCCCGTGGATGCTCTGGTTGGAAGCACAGCCACTCAGTATTTGAACAACAGAGCAGAACATGGCAGGATAGCCAGACAGTGGACAGAGATATGCAACATAATTCACATAATTTGTATGCAGTGCGAAGGAGCAGAAGGCCTCTTCCCACTGTGCTGCAGATCTTTATAGCCTTTACAATATGGACTTTTATGTATATGTTATCCTGATCCTACTCTTGCCTTTATCCTCTGGAGACTGGGAGAGTACTCCAAAAGATAAAAGATACCAAGAGTAGAACTTTGTAGCTGTAGATTAGTTATGTTTAAAATGCCTACTTGCAAGACTTGCTTCTTTGGGATATCAAAATGTATTTTGTGATGTACTAAGGATACCGGTCCTGAAGTCTACCAAATATTATAGTGCATTTTAGCCTAATTCATCTGTATGAAGTTATAAAAGTAGCTGTAGATGACTAGGAATTATGTCATTTATATTGCGCCCAGATTTACTTCGGAGTATGTGGTACATGCTGATGTGAAAATATTTTACCATTCTCAGTTTGTAATGAGAGGATTTCCTTCTACCCTTTGTAGCCCAGATAACACTGATGTATCATCTCAAACTCAACAAACATACTTCTGAAGGCAAAAAAAACCTGTTTCTCAAGTCTTAAGTAGCTGACTTAACTTCTTGTGTCAAAGCAATTGCAGAGGCAGTGGTGCTAGCGATCAATGTAATTAAAGCTGCTATACCAGCTATAATCAAGCCCACTACCCTCTTGCTTCTGCTTAAAGCCTGACTCACTTCTTTCAGTACCTGCAAGCTTTTTTCAAAATACCAAGGTCCTGTAATATTCACAAGCAATAAAACAAAAGCTGGTTGATAGACCACTATCACAGACATGCTAGATTTCAACACATAAACACCATCAGATAGTGAATAATCAACAAAACTTGATTTACTGCCAAATTTCTTGAAGTGGTCCAAAAATTTCTCCACACTGCTTCTTCCTCCCTGAACTTAGGAAAGTGTATGGCTGTGTGTTCCTTGAGAGGATAAATTCTGTGAATCTATTTTCCTGGCCAGCTCAGCTGCTTTGTTCCCAGTGAAAGCCTGCTGAGGTTGGCTGTTATATGGATAATGAAATGAGTTGGGCAAAGGAAGTTTGGGAGAAAAGATTTTTAATCCATTGAAGATGAGGTCAGAGAGGAAAGCGACTGCAGCAGGTTTCCTGCTACACAGCTGAAGATAAACCTGGGAGAAGGTTTGGATGTGGAGTTACAGAAGGAGAAGTATGAATTGGCCTTCAGACTTCAGTCAATTGCTTTCTCAGGCAGGAGTCCTCCTTGGGTGATCAGGGGGTGGCTGTGGGTTTTGGAGGCTGGGACCAATCAAGAACAAAGGTGGTTGGAATGGGAAGATCTGTGGACACCACAGAAAAGGGAATCAAGGGGCAGGGTGGGCAGTTAAGGCTGCCATAATTATTCTTCAGAAGAGCTGGGGATGAGACTGCAGTTTGGATCTGGGGAAACAGGAGAGGAGAAGATCTTCAGTCAGCCCCTTAACCGTGTTCTTAACTATCCTGATCCACTTGAGATGTACTGAAGCAAGCAACTTTAGATCGAGCACATAGTCTCCTGTGCTTCCTGGTAAATGGAGTTAGGTGAGTCACCACTGCTGTAACAGTGCGTAGATTTCTGCAAATATGCCATCGTGAGGCGTTTTAGTCACATGTCAGTTTGTGCTGCAGGGATGCCACAGAGCACTGCTTCAGTTATACAGGCCTATGCTGTGATCTCCTATCCATTCTTGTTCAGTCAGGGTTTGGGTAAGTGCTACTGGAGCATTCTCAGGTCCTCTGCTTTCTTGTCTGTTATCCTCATGTAAGGGACAGTGCTTCTTGGTAAGCTGCATCTAGGAAAGTAAGTTCTGCTTTGTAAAAGTAGCATAATCTTCACTGTGTCCTTAACAATCACTGTACATTAGGGGCTTAGGTGCTCCTGTTCACAAATAAGCAACTTCAGAGTTGCCGAAGTAATCTCTCCAGCACTGTTGTAGACGGAGCTTAGATAACTCTACAGCAGTAGCACATTGCTGTTTGCAAATATGCCACCATTGGCTGTTTTAGTCACAGGAACTTTTTGTTTTTTCCAAGGACGCCTGTTTGTCCTGCTTCAGTGACTGATGCTTTTGCTGTGCTCTCCACTTCCATTCTTGTCACTCAGTCAGCCATAGGTCAGGGATCTGCCCTTTTGTAAGTCAGTCACCACTTCTGTTACAGTACATCTCCATGACATCCACCATTATGCCATACATCTTCCGGCTGTCCAAGGACATTACTTATCAATGTGTTGTTGACAATCACTATCCATGCTGGAACCTATGCATTACAGTTCTCTGGAAACCAACTTCAGACTTGTCCAAGTAATCTCCTGTGCTTCGTTACAGATGGCATTTAGAAACCACTGCAGTAGCAGTAAGTGGGTATAGGCCAATGCGCTCTTGGGTTGCAATTCAATATCACGTTCATGTGCTTTCCTAAAGTGGCACTGAGGGCTGATTCAGGTGTGAATGGGAATACTGTGCTCCTCTCTGCCATTCCTGTCCTCCCAGTGGCCTGTTTTAGTGCCACTATAATGTGCTTTTTAAAATACTTTCCTGTAAATCTATTCAGACCTGAGTTATACTACTTGTGCTAGGATTCTGGCTAAGCTCCACCCCACAGTCACCTGACAACAGCCAGGTATGTCCCTCCCCAAAGGGACCTTGCAATAGCCAGGTATGCCCCTCCCCACAGTTCCTTGGCAACAACCAGGTAGGTCTGGCCCACTAGAACAGGGGCTGCGTGCCCACTCCTGCATCCCCCCTCTCTGCCTCTCTTACTCTCCTCTTTCCCCCTCTCTTGCCCTCTTGGGCTCTTCCCTTCCCGCTCCTCTCCCCCTCTCTCCACTTGGTCATGGCCGGCCTCTACTCTACTCTCCTTCTCTCTGCCTTTCTCTACCTCTACCACCCCTTTAACTCGCCTCTCCATGCCCAAAATGAACTCTATTTTATACTATAGCTTCCTGTGGCTGGTCCTGAGTGGGAAGGGAAGCCGTAGCATGGCCCTGCTGATGCTCCCCCTTCCCCACACCCCATGGTGCACATTCTCACGCTGCTTTCTTATGATCACAACAACTGGTGCATCTTACCATTCACTGTTTCAGGAAGTTCATGGTGTTGGCAAAGTGTTTCCATTTTCACCATGTTCCTATTAAATCCCCTTCCACTGTGAACAAACTCTCTGCTATTCTCAAGCAAGCAACTTCAGAATTGCATGAGGAATCTGGTAAGCTTTGTTGTCATGGAGTTTAGATATTGATGCAGCCGTCATCGACATAATAGTGTGAAAATATGCCATTCTGAGGTGCTTTGTCCTGTGTGCAGGCTTTGAAAGGATGCCACTGTACTGTTTCAGTTATATACTTGTGTGATGTGCTGTCTTCTATTCCACTCTTGTTCAATCAGTGTCCTGGCACAATGCTTTGAAAAGCATATCATTTCCTCTGCTTTCCTGTAAGTCATGTTTCCCTCCTGTGAAACAGCCCTTCTCTGTTGTAACACCATTGCTATTACAAAGCTCTTGTTGTGAAAGTGTGACAACATTCTTTCTTTCTCACCTTCTTCAATTTGTGAGCCTGGTGTGATGGTTTCTATATGCTCAGCCCTGGGTGTGGCACTATTAGAGGGTGTGGCCTTGTTGGAGGTGGGTGTGGGCTATAAGACCCTTGTCCTAGCTATCCAGAAGCTAGTCTTTCACTAGCAGCCTTCAGATAAAGATGCAGAACTCTCAACTCCTCCTGCACCATGCCTGCCTGGATGCTGCCATGTTCCTGCCTTGATGATAATGGACTGAACCTCTAAACCTGTAAGCCAGCCCCAATTAAATGATGTCCTTATGAGAGTTACCTTGGTCATGGTGTCTGTTCACAGCAGTAAGACCCTAACTAATTCACACGGCTTGCATGATGTTATGTTTCATTTCCTGTTGTCTGTAAACGTTCCAGGTTATTTTTTGCTCACCTTTTGTTTTTGTTAAACACAGGTTCTTTTCTCATACTATATACTCAGAATACCGTTTACCCTCTCTCAACACCTCACAGTTCCTCTCCACTTCCTCTGCCATCTCTTCCTTTCTGTCTCTCCTTAGAAAAGAACTGGCTCCTTAGAGATAACAACAAACATAACAAAATAAAATATAATAAGATAAAAAGAAAGGCATCATATGAAAGGTGAAGATGAGAAGCTAACAAAAGAATAAGAGAACCCCAGGAGCGGGCAAAGAATCAGAGACTCCCTTGAGCACACATTCAGGCGTCCCTTCAAAGCTTTAAGCTGAAAATTATAGTATGGATGCAAAGGCTCATCTGCAGACTGGTTTAGGGACTGGGCTTGCTGCTTCAGTCTCTGTGAGTTCCTATGAGAGTTGGCCATGTGGACTTAGAGGGCATCATGCCCTCCGTCTTGGTGTCCTCCATCCCCTCCATCTCTTACACTCTGTGGGCTTCCCTGAACTCTGGGGGCAGGGATTTGATGGAGACATCTCATTTAAGGCTCTGTGTTCCAAGGTGTCTGTCTGTCTGTCTGTCCGTCTGTCCGTCTGTCTGTCTGCCTGTCCATTCATCTGTGTGTGTGTGTGTGTGTGTTCTGGTCATTGCATATTTTCCCTTCTGATGCAGATGGAAACTTCTTTGGGTATGGCTGAATGAGACATTGATTTATGAATATGGCAGAGTATCACTAGGAGCCATCTTATAGTTACTTCCAGAGAATAGATGGCCTGGGGAAAAACTAAATACTACTGGTTTAAAAAAAATGATCACTATGTTCTTAACAAACCCAATCTAGTTAGGAATGTGTAGAGTGCTTTTCTGAAGCACACAACATCATAGTTGTGTGAGTAATCTCCTGTATTTGTTGAGGATGGAGTTGAGATATCACTGTGTACACTTGTGTAGCACTTTCAAAATCACATGGCTGTGATTTCCAAAGGTGCCACTGTGTACTGCATGAGACTTGGACACATAAGCTGTTCTCTCCTGTTCCATTCTTGTTCAGTCAGCATCCTGCAGCAATGCTACAGGAATATTCTCATTTTCTCTGCCTTTCTGTAAATCTGTGCTGACTTCGGTGACAGTACTTCTCTGCTGTAAAGTCCATCGGTATAACAAAGCTCTTGCTGCTGTAAAAGTGATTCCATTTTCCTTGTGCTCTTACAATCCTGGTCTAGCTAGCAACATAGGTGCTGCTGTGCGGAAGCAAGCAGCTTGGCAGTTGTAGCAGTACTCTTGCTTCCTTGTAAATGGAGTTTGCACATCACTGCAGGAGCAGTACCCAGGTATAGGCCAGCATGCTCATGCGTGGTATTTCAATATCACCTGTGGGTATTTCCCCAAAATTCCTCTGTGTACAGCTTCAGCTATGGAAGCACATGCTGTGCTCTCTTTTCTTCTTCTTGTTCAATCAGTGTCCTGGTGCAGGGATAAAATAATAATCTGAACTCCTCTGCATTTCTCCAGGTCAAGCCCTGTCTGTCCCTTTGTGGTAGAGCACTCCTCCGTTGTAATGTTCATTGGCAGAACAAAGTCCTTGCTATTATAAAATTTTCCACCATTTTTCTCTGTGCTCTTCACAATCTTATTGTACTTAGGAATGCATGCACTGGTCTTCTGAAGCAAGCAGACTCGGGGCTTCAGAGGCAATCCCACGTGCTTTCTTGTGACAGAATTTAAGAGTAGCTGCAGTAGTAGCACATCAGCTTTTGCAAGTGTCCTGCTTCAGTTTTAGAGGGGCAAGTATGCTGTGCTTTTCTTTCCTATCCTTGTGCAGTCATAGGTGCATATGAGCCTGGATCATGATATCTGCTGTTGTCTCTGTTGAGTCAATGTTTGCTTCCTTGGTTCCTGCTTCTTCCTGGACTTTGGGAGAGTGTGGCGCCTGTGTGCTGTCTGATAGGAAATTTTCCATGAACAGATTTCCCTGGCCTGTTCAGCTGGAATGTTCCCAGGGAAAGCCTGCTGGTGCTAGAGGCAGAGATAATGAGCTGAGTTGGGGGAGAGAGGTTGGGAGCACAGGTCTTTGTGACCACTGGGGGATGGGGTCAGAGAGGTCAGAGACTGCAGCAGGTTTTCTGCTACCCATCTGGGGATGAGACTGGGGGACCGGATCTCAGGTGCAGTAGGAGAAGTATGGATCTGACAAAGGCTTACTTGGTGTACTCACAGTTTAGTATTTTTTTGTTAAGATTTATTTATCTATTTGTTTGCTTGTTTGTTTACTTAGTTACTTACTTGTTTTTGTACATGAGTTCACTGTCATCTTCAGACACACCAGAAGAAGGCATCAGGTCTCATTACAGGTGGTTGTGAGCCACCATGTGGTTGCTGGCATTTGAACTCAGGGACTCTGGAAAAGCAGTCAGTGCTCTAAACCACTTAGCTATCCCCTAAGCCTCAGTTTAGTATTTTTATGGGATTCCTGCGTATATGAAGGAGTGGGTCTGATTCTTGTGCCTTCTCTTGAGGCTCTTTTCTTGTGCTGGTTTGCCATGTCCAGCTCCAATGTAATGGGCTTTGTTTAAGTCACTATATTTTATCTTGTTAACATCAACAAAAAAACCCCACCAACACATATGTTCTGAAGTGGAAGAGGTTTATTCAGAACACGAGGGAAATGAAAGCACTTTTACAATAATGAGAATGTTCTTATACTTATGCAGCTGGCAAAAATACTGTTGGCCTTAAGGGAAAGTACAGGACATGTGATTTATTTTATTTATTATTTTATTTTTATTATTTATTTTTGGTGTAGAAGAAATTTTACTTTCTTTCTATTTTTAATAAAATTTTAATCCTTTTTATAGTCCAGACTTCATCCCCTTTAAGGTCTGTCTTCCTTCATGTGACCCATCCCATACCTCCTTTCCCCATGTCCTGTGTCCAATTCAATGTTCCTACACACACACAGACCTCCCCACTCCCTGGGCCCCAAGTCACTCGAGGGTTGGGTGCATCTTCTTTCACTGAGGACAGACCCAGAAGTCCTCTGCTGTATATGTGTTGGGGGCCTCATATCAGCTGCTGTATGCTGCCTGGTTATTGTCTGAGATATCTCAGGGGTCCAGGTCAGTTGAGATTGCTTTCTTTTTTTTTAAATTTGACTCATAACATCTTTTTATTAAACAACTCTCAACTACAAAAAAAGCAGACAAAGAAACAGAAAGGACTAAAGAATAAATTTATTTTTAAGAGGCAGGTGGATTTTGAGTTCGAGGCCAGCCTGGAGCACAGAGTGAGTTTCAGGACAGCCAGGGGCTACACAGAGAAACCCTGTCCCAAAAAATCAAAAAAAAATTGTTTTAAATTGTAACCAATGCACATGTCTTAATAGTTTTTAAAAACTATTTTTGTAATTTTTGAGTCATGCTGGGGAAAGAGTTTTCTAAGTACCTTTCAAAATTATTATCAGGGATCTTCCCCTTAAATCATTTCTGTTCCCTTCCTTAAGACTCTAGAAACACAATGGTCTGGAACTGAGCACTGGCTGTTCCTCACTGCTCTGTGTGCAAGTGCATGCGCCTCCTTCCCCAGGTGCTAAACCTTTACACGTCCCGGAGTTTCCATGATCATAAATATTATATATAAAAAATAAAAAATCAGAACATTAAAAATACTGAAAACTCTTAAATGTTGTAAAAAGCAAAGTCCCTTTCACTTGCCTGAGAATATCTGAGGCTGTTTAAAGATTCAATCTTAAAATTTAGTCAAAGATAGCAGCTTGTACATTATTCACATGGTACAACAGATCCTTGAACAGTAAAATATAAAGAAAAATATTTATACTTAAGATTTTGAGTTTTTATATTTATTATTAATTCTAAATTTCAAACCAAAAACATGTATCCTGTATGTAACTTTTAGGAGGAAATTAAAAACCTGAAAAGGGAACTGAAAAATTTGATCCTTGGTTTTTTGAAGAAATTGAAGTCCTGACGTAAAATTATAAGGAAGAAATGAAAAAGAATATCCTATTAGAATTGAAGGTAAAAAAAGTTTCAGAACAATTTGGATTTGAACTGTCTAGCCCTCTTGTTGTTTCTGAACAGCCAGAAGATGGACAAAGTACTAATAGTTTCCCTATCTATTAATGACTTGTTTAACTGTAGATTTAAAACTATTTTATGGGTTAAGTCTCAGCTGGAAATCAAGCAGTTCCGGAACTACAGAATTTACATCTCAAAATATTGTATATTTTGCTTAAAAATAAAATCATATTTAGTTTTAACTTGTTAGAAAATTATATTTTTGAAGACTTCAGTAATATATGATTATACAGCTATGATAAATATTCCTATTTTCATAATGTCTTAAATTTTGAAAAGCATAAGGGTAAGCTTATAACAGTTTTACTATTTAAAATTGATTATTTTATATTCATTTTTGTGTTAAGATATTCAAATTCTAACTATGATTTCTATAGATACGTAGAAACCTGTTTAGAAGTTGACATATATTTTGCCAAACAGCTAGCAACATTAAATTGAAGGTTCAACCTCTGTAAACACAGCAAACTTGTCAATATTAGAAAATCACAGTAATCCCAACTATTATTTCCATTTTACACATCAAGTATTATGTCTTTGAGCCTATCAAATTTCTGTTTATCTACTTTCAAAAACTGATTAAACAAAGACTGGTTATCAAAAGCACAGTCATATTTGTTCAGGTTCATGTTAATAATAACTGGTTTGGTATTCATGTAAGTATCTGGAAGTGGCCAGAATAAAGCAAGATGGTGGCGGTGGACCTTAATTAAAAAGCCGTCACAGGAATGCCACACAATCCCTTCAATCTGACCCTCTCTGCAGTCTTCAAACCAGGACAGCAGGTTCGTTGTGTTTCAGTGTAGGCAGATTTCCGACCTGGAATGTTCCATGTGGTGTAAGAAAATGTAATGGGTATTTCTTGCTTCCTAGCCCATATGGGTTTCCATTGATATTTGTTCCTATCAGCTCCAGAGTTTGCTCTAAGAGATCTGACAGGGGAACAACACTAATTTCTAAAACTCCAGGATCATCAGGATGGTGCCTTAGTACCAGGGCAATTCCAAACTCATAATTGACTACAGATGAGTGCCAGCAATATTGTTTGCTGTCCTTTTCTACTGGTACCCAACCAGGAATGTGCCCGTTTTCATTAGGTACTGGCTTCCCGTTCTGTTTTTCTATTTCCTCTGCTGGTATCCAGCACTCTGGGATAGGCTTGAAGTCTTCCTCTTTTGTGCTTTCTTTTGAATGTAGAATTTTTTTAAATCTTTGTCCGCTTACTTGTTAGTTGTTCTACCTAGTTGAGCCCAACGGTATGGCTGACCTCTGTAGTTAGTGACATAGCAGCATGTTCCGTCCACTTTTTCTGTTGCAACCGCATTGTACACATCTGCATCAAATGCCTTTTCACTTAGTGTTTCAGTTGCCAAAACTTTACATGGCTGATGATCCCACTTGGCTGAAGGCTCAGCTTTTATGTCCATCACAAACACACACGGCATCTTCCACTGCACAGAGCCTAGGTGGTTCATGGTGCCCACGCGCAACCTGTCTCCACTGCGCTGGGACCCCGGGGGAAGAGGTCGGCAGCAACAAGCAGAAAGAATACAAACACCATCCAGAGGATCCAAACAGCCGAGACTGCTGTTCTTACCATGGGGTCTCCTTCCTCCTCAGCTTCTTCCAGCCTTTCCTCAATTCAACCACAGGAGCCCCAGGCTTCTGTCCATTGGTTGGGTATCTGCATCTGGCTCTTTCAGCTGCTTGTTGGGACTCTTGGAGGGCAGCCATGCTAGGCTCCAGTCTGCAAGCACACCACAGCACCAGGAACAGTCTCAGGCCCCAGGGCCTCCCCTTGAGCTGGATCCCAATGTGGGCCTGTCACTGAACCTCCTTTCCCTCAGTCTCCTCTCCATCTCTGCCCTGCAGTTCTTTCAGACAGGAACAATTGTGGGTCAGAGTTTTTGACTGTGGGATGGCAACCCCAGTCTCCGTCCCACTTGATGTCCTGTCCCTCCACTGGAGGTGGACCCTACAAGTTCTCCCTCCCACTGTAATGCATTCCATTCAAGGTCCCTCCCTTTGAGTTCTAAGAGTTTCTCACCTTCCAGGACCTGTGATACTAATTGTAGCACCACACCAGAACTCTGACTGACCAAGAATGGTATGGTATAGGAGACAACAGCATGTGCATCTGTAACTGAGGCAGTACACAGTACTCTCTGTGGACAAAATACACGTTATTTAAAGTGTTGCATAAGGGCATATTCATCTATAACAATGTATATACAAATGTATAAACTAGTGCAAATATACCTAAATGCCATCTATAACAAAGGATACAGGCTTAATCATTAGACACCGTGGAAAAGGGCAGCAGTATTGCAAGAGCAAGAACTTTCCAATACCAACACAACAAATACAGTTCTGTGCTGTAGCAGAAGTGCTGATTGATATACTGGGAAGATAGCAGGTGATATTGTCTTTATAGACGTGCAAGTGGTCAATGGCTGAACTTTAGTGGAATAGTAAAGTAGTCCTTACACATCGATAAATGAAGCAGTTTGCTGTGGCTTCTTTGAAAACACATGTCCCCGTGACTTAAATGACTCCAAACCAACATTGTTCAACTGCAATAAAATCTAAATTCTGTGTGCTAGTAAGTGAACTGTTTTGTTCACACAATTCTGAAATTGCTTACATCTGAACAACAGCAAATACAATCCTAAGTACATCATGATTATTACCAACACAGTGGAGGAGGCTGGAGAGATGGCTCAGTGGTTAAGAATACTGGCTGCTCTTCCAGAGGCCCTGAGTTCAATTCCCAACAATCACATGGTGGGTGACAGCCATCTACAAGGGGATCAGATGCCCTCTTCTGGCATTTGCGTGTATATGCGGCAGAACACTCATACATTAAATACATTAAAAAAAAGAATGCAGTGGAAGGTGGGCAGTCGTGGTGCACGCCTTTAATTGCAGCACTTGGGAGGCAGACACAGGGGGATTTCTAGTCTACGGAGTGAGTTCCAGGACAGCTAGGGCTGCACAGAGAAAACCTGTCTCGAAAAAACCAAAAACCAAAAAGAATACAGTGGAAATTATATTACTTTTACAACATCAAGAACTTTGTTATACCAATGCAACGCACAGAGATGTAGTGTGACATAAGAGGTGATTGATTTGAAGGAAAGTGGAGGACCTGAGATTCTAACTGTGGCACTGAATCAGAACACTCATATAACTATTTCAAAGTTTATTTCAGTACTGAATCCATGTGTGTTTCTAATTTAACTGAAAATCATTCTAATGCTCCAAATTATTTCAATGTTTTCTGAATAAAGATTTGCTTTATTTAAATAAACAGAGAATATTTTGTGTTGTCTCTGATACATGAAATTCCAGGGCATCAAGCACAATATACCACACATGCTGCAATGTTGAGTGCTTTCCCTAATACACAATGGTGCAGGACTTTGGCAGACCTAATGGAATTGGTGGGAAATTTGTTTTAGAGTGGTCATTAAAGGATTGTTTTCTTCATGAAGATTGTGATTTTGTCCCATTATCAGAGAGACAGAGGTTATTTGAACTTTCTTGTAATTGAAGAATTACTGGATCATTAGGGGTTTTGAAATTTGCGGAGCTAAGAGATTTTTTTTTTCCTTCAGAAACAGTGCTCCAGGATTCTGATAGCCCTAAGATGACTGTAGTTTCTCAGCTGCCCTGGCAATAGCTCAAAGTACAGTCCTAAAGGTGGATGCTAACTGAAAATCTAAGAAAGGAATGACCAAATGGATTGTCCAGGCTTTCCCAACTGCCCAGATTTAACTTGTTCATAGAATCCCTCAGAGAGAACCTACCTCAGACTTGAAGTGATTAGGAATTTCCACTTACCAGGAAAAACACTAAGTTTTTCAGCTGCCTTTCAAGGACTAGTGATCCAGGGTGGTCAGGAAGAGCTGGACAAGTAAGATCAAAATGGAATATACTAGTGCAGGGTTCAATGGCAAGAAGCACTTCACACCAGGGTTGTGGACCTTTTGCTTGCCCTGTACACTAGTTACCCCAGGATGTGCTGACTCGTTGAAATACATCTTTATACAGATGCTCAGAGTTTCCCTCACATCTAGACTTCATCATTCCACCTTTTGCTGTGCAGTTATTAGTGTCACCGACTTTTTGGCTATGTCTAGTAGCTGTTTCTGAAGTATTTCCATTTATCTTTGTCTAATTTAACCCTAATTGAATTCTCTCCTTTTCTCAAGGAGACACTTACGTTCAACGTGTTGATTCTTTGCCTTAGGTGCATAGAGAGCATACAGTTTGGAGATGGAAAGGTTAGCAGTGACTTAGCCACATGTTCTGTGTTGGAATTTGTGCTAGCAGCTTGAGCACTAGCTCTGTGTGCCTATGAACTGAGTGCTGCTCGTCCCATTCCATTTTACGTCATGGAGGATTAATTCCACTTGTTAAAGCAAAGGCTACTTACTAAGTTAATGTTATTTTCTGTACAGAAATTAAATCTTACTTTTAGCCTTTTGCAAACATCCCCCCCCCTCAAGCTGAGAATCAGCTACTCAAAACAACAATAATTCTCAGATAGTCATCATTAGACAACTGGAGTTTTTACTGGTTTTGTAGTCTACTATACCTTCTTAGGGTGTTAAACATTCCACATTCAAAAGGTTTGTAAGGTGGTGGATAATGTCCCTTCAATGTTTATTTTAAAATAAATAAAATAATTTCTTGACTATTAAAAAAAAATAGAGAGAAGAAAACTTCCCTAACCTAAAGAAAGAAATGCCCTGAGGTCGTAAACTGCAGTGTCTGTGCAGTGTTGGTGGTAGCAGGAGGCTGTGGTGAGGCTGGCTGGAGGCAGCAGGTGGGGGGGGGGCTCCCATCCCTCCTCCTTAAGCAGTGGGGGTCACTAGGTACCCTGCTGACTGATCATTCTCCAACTCCTGTAGCCCCGTACCCAGCCCCAGGAAGCCCATCTACAGCTATATGCCTCCCCTGCCCCCTCTCCCGCCAGTGGTGATTGCCCTGCAAATTAGCAGTTGAGGTTGGAGCTGTGCAGTCACTCCATTGAGTTCCACAGCTGGTGCTGCAGGCCCTGGGCCTCTAAGCAGGACTTTCTTCCTAATGCTTAGCCTAACACTTGGCTAAACATGGCTGTGCCGCAGCCCAGCAGGTCCCAGCTCACTAGTCTGCAACTAACTCTGCCTTGGTTTTAAAGCAAATCCTGTTTTGTGGACTGCCTGGCAAATTTTTAGCCAACAGTGATGATAAAAAAAAGGGAGTATTACTTTATTCTGAATCATATCTAGTTGAATGCATGTTTATAAAAACAAACAAAAACAAGGCTTGTGCAATCTACCTGCAGTGACTGATGTAAAACCATCATACACAAAACCCCATGGACTGGACCGTGTTCACTGCCTGTCACTCATGCACCTCTGTGATGGACCGAGTCTCTGTTACATGCCTGCAAGCCTGCAAGGAATGTCCTCACTGAAGCGTGGGGAGGGGAGACTGGAGGGGACTCTGGGTGCTGGGGCTGCCGGGTGTGGACACAGCCTGGTTTGTTTTGTTTTGGGCACTGACTGACTGATTCTGGAAGGAGCTGCAGGGACAGGGGTGGAGAGAGAGAGAGAGAGAGAGAGAGAGAGAGAGAGAGAGAGAGAGAGAGAGAGAGAAGCACCTTCAGCAGCTCCAGACAGCAGCAGGGAGAGCAGGACCCCTGTCCTTCTACCTGAAGCTTATCAGGGAAATACAGGAGCGTGGTGAGCAGTCCAGCTGTCCCGAAGAATGGTCTGTGTGTCCGAGCAGGGTCTGCCATCTGAGTTTCCGCTGTATGTCTTACAGGATAATGTTTTGTGTATCTGTTGGAACTGTTAGAAAAGCCCATTGTAGAAGGAAAGTGTCTTCCTAGGAGGGAAGATGTCAGAGAGAAGCAGCCACACTGAGGCACTGTTGTCTTTTGCTTTATTTCACTTAAGGATCAGTTCCTTCCCCTTCCCCCCCTCCTGAGAATAATTGAGTCAGCTAAAGACACAGGCACTGCTTCTGCTTCTGCTGCTTCTGTTTCTGCTTCTGCTTCTGCTGCTGCTGCTGCTGCTGTTTGCAGTTCAGAGTATTGGAACCTGTGACAGTGGAAATTATATTACTTTTACAACATCAAGAACTTTGTTATACCAATGCAACGCACAGAGATGTAGTGTGACATAAGAGGTGATTGATTTAAAGGAAAGTGGAGGACCTGAGATTCTAACTGTGGCACTGAATCAGTACACTCATATAACTACTTTGAAGTTGTTTACATCAGAATTTAAGTGGAAAATATCATCCTCAGTGAAGTAACCCAATCAAAAAAGAATACACATGGAATGCAATCTCTGATAAGTGGATATTAATTAGCCCAGAAGCCCTGAATACCCAAGGCACAATTAGCATAACAAATGACTCCCATGAAGAAGTAAGGAGAGGACCCTGATCCTGGATAGTCTTGATCCAGCATTGTAGGGGAGTACCAGGACAGAGAAAAGGGAGGGGGTGATTGGAGAATGGGTCTCCACCCATTCTAAGAAGAAGGCTTATGGGACATATGGGGAGGGAGAACTGGGAAAGGGGAAATCATTTGGAATGTAAACAAAGAATATAGAAAATTTTTAAAAAAGGAAAAAAAAAGAAGTGCAGACATTCCTAGGTAGTCTCGAATTGTTAAGAACACAGTGAAAGGGGCTGGAGAGATGGCTCAGTGGTTAAGAGCACTGACTGCTCCTCTGAAGGTCCTGTGTTCAAATCCCAGCAACCCCATGGTGGCTTTCAAGCATCCATAATGAGATCTGATACCCTCTTCTGGAGTGTCTGAAGACAGCTACAATGTACTTACATATAATAAATAAATAAATCTTTAAAAAAAAACACAGTGAAAATTGTTGCAGTTTCCCAACAGCATGAAGTCTCTTATACCAATGATTTACTGTGACGCAAGTCAGGATTGATTCGTAGGAAAGCAGATGAAGTCAGATTATCATTGTAGTGCTGCTGCAAGCACACTGATTGAGCAGGAATGGAATATGGGAGCACAGCATTTGTGTCTAAAATTGAAGCAGTTCTGGGTGGCATCTTAGAAAACCACACACATGATATTAGAATACCATACAAGGACCAAGATACAGACAAGTTAAGAGATGAGATTATTATTGTGGGAGTGTCCCAGGGTATTAATGGGCTGGGAGAGCACAGCACACACATCTATAACTGAAGTAATACATAATGGCATCTTTGGACGACAGACTCACATATGACTAAAATACCACACAACGACATATGTCCATATATCCCTGTACTACTGCTGCAGTTAAGTCTAACCTCCATTTAAACAAAGTGGACATGTTTTATTGTGGAACTCTTAAGTTGTTTGCATGAGAACAACTGCACCTATGTTCCTAAGTGGAGAGGGATTATTAAACATGCAGTTACAAAGCAAGTTAAATGTTAAAGATAGGTAGAGCTTTACTATACCAATGTCTTGCTCAGAATACTGTAATAAAAGTGCTCACTGATTTACAAAAAAACAGAGCACATGAGACTATTATTTTAGTACGTCACCAGGACACTGATTGAACTATGATACTGTAGGAGTGCACAGCATATGCTCCTCATCATATGCTCTTTACTGACACATATATAACTGAAACTGTACACAGGGAAACTTTGGAAAACACAGAGATGTGACTGAAACACAGTACAATGAAATCTAAATTGCATTTACAAAGAAGCTGACAAGTTCACTTGTACAGCTCTGAAGTTGCTTGCACCAGAACACCATTACTTATATGTTCATGTACTGGATAGTTTTATGTCAACTTGTCACAAGCTAAAGTATTTGAAAGGAGCAAACTAGGTGTGGGGAGACATGTGGATCTCCCTGGGAAGGGGAAATAGAATAATTTTGTGGGAGTGCTGGGAATGGCTGAGGACAGGAACAGGAGGGATCAGATAAAGGGATGAAGACAGAGAATGCAGGGTGAAGCAGCTGGAATGGAGGAGAGGTTATCTGGAGGATGGTGTGAAAAACTCGTGCAGTGAAAACTTCCTGGAATCTAGACATGGAGGATACAGAGTCTGAACTGGACTTTAAAAAAAATCAAAGATTTCAGTGATGGGGTTGGGTTACATTCAGTTGAGTTGTTGGCCCAAGGGGTCCTGTGAAGCTCCATAAACAACCCAGGCTGATGCTAGGACAAAGGGTGGCACTTTTCAAACTCACAGTGGGGCCCCATTGCTGAGGACTCCATACCCATAGCTCATTGAACAAAGAGAAGTCAAGCTGGTGCCTGCATAGAGCCTTCACCCCTAAGTTCGAGTCTCTTTGGCACAAGAAGGCACTCTGCAGGCTATGGAGAAAGAAGGCTGGACCCTAATCCAGCCACCAAACCTTTGACCTACAATTTGTCCTGTCTGCAAGATATTCTGGGATAGTGGTATGCAGAACTTGTAGAAGTGGCTTTAACTTGAATGGGTTAAAAACTCAGGAGACAGCAGGTGTTGGCAAGGATGTGGAGAAAGAGGAACACTCCTCCACTGCTGGTGGGATTGTAAGATGGTACAACCACTCTGGAAATCAGTCTGGAGGTTCCTCAGAAAACTGGGCATGACACTTCCGGAGGACCCTGCTATACCACTCCTGGGCATATACCCAAAGGATTCCCCAGCATGCAATAAGGACACATGCTCCACTATGTTCATAGCAGCCTTATTTATAATAGCCAGAAGCTGGACAGAACCCAGATATCCCGCAATGGAGGAATGGATACAGAAAATGTGGTATATTTACACAATGGAATACTACTCAGAAATTAAAAACAATGAATTCATGAATTTTTTGGCAAATGGTTGGAGCTGGAAAATATCATCCTAAGGGAGGTAACGCAATCACAAAAGAATACACATGGAATGCAATCATTGATAAGTGGATATTAATTACCCTGAATCTCTAAATACTGAAGATACAATTAGCATATCAAGTGATTCCCAAGAAGAAGGAAGGAGAGGGCCCTAATCCTGGAAAGGCTTGATCCAGCATTGTAGGGGAGTACCAGGACAGAGAAAAGGGAGGGGGAAAGACAGGAGAATGGATGGAGAGAAGAGGACTTATAGGACATATGGAGGCAGGAACTGGGAAAGGGGAAAGCTTTTGGAATGTAAACAAAGAATATAGAAAATAAAAATATATATAAACTTGAATGGGTTTAATTTGAGGCCTATGCCACTAGAGGGAGCCCTTGCTGTCCAGATGGCCAGGAACCAGACACTAGATAGCCCAGATTCCTAGTCCAAACACAACTACCCCCAAAATTCAATGAAATGATTCCTATTGCTTTCCTGATATACTCATAAATCGGTACTTTGTGCAGCTGTCATCAGAGATGCTTCTTTTGACAGCAGATGGAAGCAGGTGCAGACGCCCACAGCCATTGTGTGGAGAGAGTCTAAATTGGAGGTCTTCCTCGGGTCCCTCCCCTCAGAGCCTCAGGGAATCTCACAGAAGAGAGAAATGAAAGATCAAATGAGTCAGAGGGGATGGTGGACACCAAGAGAACATGGCCCAGTGAATCAATTAAGCAGGGCTCACAGGGGCTCGCAGAGACCGAAGCAGCAAGCACAGGGCCTGCAGTGGTCTGCACCAGGTTCACACCACCAACCCAGCAGTCATGGTACATCTTATAAGCTTTAACATTAATGTGTGCTAGAACTGGCAACATAGCAAATGTGCTCAAACGTAGAATAAATATGTACGCCAAACGTGAACAGGTTGGATTGCCACATGTTGAAATTGAGTAAAAAAAGTAAAGCAGCAAGAGTCTGTTACAGTTTAAATGTGAAGTGTCCACTAAGACACTCAGGTGTTGGCACTTTGGCTGCAATCAGGGGTACCACTGTGGAATGTTTTGAAACCTTTTGGACATGAGGCCTTGTTGTTAGACACTGGGACATAGGAATGGTACATAAGGGGCTCCAGGCCAGACAGTTTCCCTGCCCATACCCTCTGTGTTCTGTTTCACCATCATGGGGTAAATGAGTTGTCCCATGAGCTCCTGCAGACAGAGTCATAGCTTCCCGGCCTCCACCTATCAATCACAAGTCTAAATAAATTCTCACTTCAGTTGCTTCTTTCAGGTCTTTGTACAAATAATGTAGTAAGTTCAAAAAAAAAAGTTCTCATCCAGAAGGGGAGTCATTGCTCTGGTAAGTGGAGCAGTGGGGTTCTTCAGCCTTCAACTGGTTTGTGTAAAGAATAAATGTGGGTTTGGAAATACTGTCTAGAGAAAAGCATATACTATTATAAGCACAGATTAGTAGGCACTGTAAAGGTGAGAACTGGGGTAGGAATGCAAGCACTGGAGGTCATGCTCAGGAGGTTTCAGATGATAATAAGGACAATATTAGGAAATGAGTTGGATGATATTTCAGTTACACTGTAGAAAACAATTTAGGTGTATCTCGTTTATACTGAAATATTGACTGAGATTGAATTTGTCATATTATGAGCTAATTAGCTTCCTGATAGAAGAATTTTCAGGAACAATTGGGGTCTGAGAGATGTGTCAGTGGGTGCTTTGAATACGAATGGCCCGCATAGACTCATATTTGAATGTTTAGGGAGTGGCCTTGTTGCAGTAGATGTGGCCGTGATGGAGGAAGTGTGTCATGAGGAGTAGACTTTGTGGGGTTTCAAATGCTCAGGCCAGGCCCAGTTTCCCTCTCGCACCTCCCACCTCTCTCTCCCCCACCCCTGATGCCTGCTGCCTCACCAGCACATCTGCCTGCATGCTGCTATGCTTCCCGACAGGATGATAATGGACTGAACCTCTGAGCTGTAAATCAGTTGCAAGTAAATGTTTTTCCTTTATAAGAGTTGTCATGGTGCTCCTAGCTGTTCCCGTCCATAGAGAAGGTGGAGATCTCACCTCCATAGTAGCTGCTAGCAGCTACTGAACTGGGTTCCTTCAAGAGAAGCTGTGGAATAAATGGGGGGTGGGGGAAGAACGAGAGCCAGGACAACGGGATTGCTGATCAAGGCCAAAGCTTTTAATGGAGGTCTGACAATATAACAGTCTGGGCAAGCTGTCCTCCTAGACCCCAGGGTGAGTTCCGGGGAAGCAGTCTGGTGCTCCATTGGCTCCACTGTCAGCAGGTGGCCTTGCTGGGTTCAGGAAACTGCAAGTCTGGCAGATCCGCAGATGTTCCAGGTGGTCGCTGGCCATGGCTCCCAGGTGAAAGCAGGAAGCTGTATTGTTCTATTAAGAACAAAGGGCCAGGGACTTCATGGGCTGAGAACTGATGATAATGCAGAGATGCGAAAGCCCAGCTCAAACGCTGGGGGAGGGAACACTCCATTCTCAGAATCTTCAATTTTATCAGAAAATGTTGGTAATTCCTTTCAATTAATTTAGTGATGTTTTTATGTCTACCATTCTATCTGCATTATTTCTCATGATAATCTTCAATTCGAACATGGTTTTCTATATATTTCTTCTATTTTCTCAGAAATGTTTTCCATGTAAATCTCTGATTTTATCACAAAAAAGTTTTTAATTCCAACTTCAATTAATTTAGATAGGTTTTTATAGCTATCATTTTATGTGTATAATTTTCTATGAAATGCTCAATTTTAACATCTTTTTCTATTTCTTGAATTTTATCAGAAATATTTTCCATGCAAATCTTCAGTTTTACCTGAAAATGTTTATAATTCCACTTTTAATCAATATAGAATTACTTTATGCCTATCATTTTATCTGTATAGTTTTTCATGGTAATCTTCAATTTTAACCTGTTTTTCTGTATATATATATAAATATCTTCAATTTTATGATGTAAATGTAATTTACATGTATTTTCCATGTAAATCTTCACTTTTATCAGGAAATGTTTATAATTCCACTTTCAGTCAACTTAGGAATACTTTTATGCCTACCATTATTATATCTATATAAAATTTTTCATGCTAATCTTCCATTTTAACATGTTTTTCTACCTTTTTCTACAATTTATCAGAAATATTTTCCACATAAATCTTCAATTCTATCATAAAATGTTTCTATTTAATTTTTCAATTGATTTAGCAATGTTTTTTTATGTCTACCACTTTACTCTTTAATTTTTCCATGAAAACTGTCCATTTTAATGTGCTTTTCTATATATCTCTTCTATTTTATCAGAAATATTTTCCATGTAAATCTTCAATTTTATCATAAAGTGTTTTTAATTCCTTTTTCAGTAAAAACATGGTTGTCCAAAAACTGAAAAATACTGATTGCTATGTTAAATGAGTGAGCACATGGATATAAATGATTTAAAAATTTTGTTTATAATAAATATTTAAAAAGCAAAAAGAATTGCCATGGTGATAATGTCTCTTCACAGCAATAGTGTACCAACCAAAGCAGTGGGAAATGTGCTTGCTGGCTTAGCGAGGATAATATGTTTGTATATTCATTATGATTACAACCATGACCCTACATGCTTGCAATTCCAGAACTGAGAGTAGAGGACACACAGATCATCCGATCTTATCTGTGCACATGTAGCCACAATGGATAGCTCAGTCCTACACACACATGTGTACATGCAAGCATAAAGACACATGTATTGTATATAAGGCTATATAAGAAATCTCAGAACTGCCGATTTAAACAAGCAATTCCCTTTTAGAACAAAGCAAAATCAAAAGGAGAGAAATTGTGGGGCGCATTGGTCATGGACTCTTTCCCTTCCAGAAAAATGGACACTCTAACTCTGGCGAGGTCCAATTTGGGAGATCTGATCTCTGGAACTAAAGCATAGGGGATGTTATGGGGGGTCATCATTGTCACATGTAACTAGTTTAGGAGAGTATCTCTTACTGCGGTTTCTTAGAAACCAAGTAGAGAACACACAAATTCTAATCAACAGCCTGATCTTTCCTACTATTGATCAGAAAGTTATCATAAAACAAATAGTAAATATGCTTCAAGTTCTGGGGTCTTTGAGGAAAAGGCATACAAAGTTGTGTTTCTAAACTCTAATACTACCTTTATAAACTATTGAAAGTTTGTTATATTACTGCATAGAAATGGTAAGATTGATCACCTATGGTGAAAGAGACTGAGGTGAAGGATTGAAGGATTGAGGTGGGGAGCTTCTGTTGATGTTTTGTATAAGCTCCACCCCACACCTACCTGGCAATAGCCAGCTATGCCCCGCCCCAGAGAGCTCGCACTATAAGAGGGGCTACTTGCCCCTCCTCTCACTCTTTGCTCTCTGCTCTCCCACACTCTCTCACCTCTCTGCCCCTTGGGCTCTTCCCCCCTCCACATGGTCATGGCCGGCCTCCACTCTCTCTATTCTCTCTCTCTATTCTCTCTCTCTCTCTCTCTCTCTCTCTCTCTCTCTCTCTCTCTCTCTCTCTCCCCTCTCTCTCTGCCCCCTCTCTACCACTAACTTCCATCCCCTACTCTGAATAAACTCTATTCTATACTATGCCTGTGTGTGTGGTCCCTCAGGGGCAGAGGTGCCCAGGCAAGGGCCTGCCTGGACACCTTCCCCCACGCCGCCTTGCCACACTCCCCTAACCCCCTATACTCTCCCCTTTTAAGCCCCATCAGCTTCAGCATGAAGATCATTCCTTTACATGAAGAACTGCACATCTGGTTGGAATAATACCATTTAGATATAAGGGAAGCCTCTGGTATCCATAGGCATGTTCAACAGGTGAGTGAATCCCGAGTGACAGGAAGATCAAAGATGCTAATTTAGGCAGAAACATTCAAGGACAACATCTTTGTTGTAAAGTACTCCCCGCAATGGAACTCCAGAGCAGCTCCTTCCATTCCTCCCTTGCTTGCCCCACCCAATTTCTTTGAGCATTCAAGGGCCCTTGTTACCCTAGTTGTTTGATCCTCCAGAGGCAGCTGTTTTTAAGTTCCTTGGTCTCTTCCTGGAAAAACACTTCTTGATCCCTTCTTGTCTAAGGTAGGTTCTCTCTGAGACACACACCAAGTTAAATTGGAGCAGTTAGATCTCCAAGGAGCCTATGTAGACCACCCAAGTTCTTTGTCTTGAGATTTCTTCAATCTAAGACAATGCCAAATAGCCTCAGTCTGAGGGACTAACTTTGCTACATTCTTTTGGATAAAGCTACAATCTTCATGTTCCCAGAAACCCCAGAATGTGTATTCTCCAAAACTACCCAATGACTTCAGTTTTGAGTGATGTCTCTAAACACTTCAGCATGAAATGACACATGGTCTGGTAGTATCAGAGATCATAGCTCTTTGTCACAATTCTTTTGAAAACAGCCAACTAGCAGCCTTGAAATCCATTCAAATTAGCAGATGTACCTCTCTTCCTCATGATAGAGACAGACAACAGAGAGCCATCAGCCTTCCATTGAGCTTGCAGCCATTGGCTCTACCCTTTTACCTCAGAACAGGAGTGCACACAAACACACACACTCACACACAGACACACACACACATACACACACACACACACACACACACACACACACACACACACACACATAGAGTGACTCCATAGCACAACACTGTAATGTAAGTTATGTAATAGCCTGGCACAAAAGAATCCTTTAGCTCAGGTTCTCTCTCTCTCTCTCTCTCTCTCTCTCTCTCTCTCTCTCCAGAAAAAAAATCAAAATTACAAAAAAATTTACAGAACTAAGATATGCACACACATGGATGGAAGCTTCCATGTACCCAGAAATACATGCAATTTGTTGTGTTGATTAATTTTTATATAATACATTAAAATTTTACTGAGAAAGAATAAACTTGGTAAGGGTTGACGGAAGCAGTGACTATAATGAGATGAAGAAGGGGATGAATTCCTAAGACTCTTTCATGCGATGAATTGTCTACAGACGGCACAGCAAAGGAAATGGCAGGAGAAATGTGAGAAAAGTATGATATGCACTTACAGAGCACATCATAGCAAAAGTCCACCTTTGGATGCTAACTACAGGAAGTTACTTAAAGAATACATTCCGTAAAAGGAATTTTTTTATTTCTCTTGAAGGCAGGGGCTCACCAGGCTCTGTCATCCCCAGGGCAATTTTAGGCAGTTAACAGTTTCCATTCTTCCCTAGGGAGCTTTTACCCAAGGAGTGGGGATAAGCGGCACATGCAATATAAATAACTCGTTGCCTAGGCTCTGCTAAGAAATCCTAATCAAAACCATTGGTTTCCCCCTCAAAGAAGCCAGCATGAAAGTAAAAAGGAAAAGTGACTGAGATGGGAAAGGACATCAGTATGAGTGGGAGGCAGTCGGCAGAGCATAATGTGGAGTGAATGACATCAAAATATATTCATATGTGAACCTGTTATAATGAAACTCAATATTAAGTATAAGCAATATATGCTTTAAAACATGAGAAAAAGAAAATGCATGAGAAGATGTTTGTAACTTTGAAAGTACTGTAGAAACACAACTCATATGTATCTGTAATATTTAACGGATGCAGAAGGAAGCAGCACAGGGAGGGGATAACTTAAAGGCAATGACAGGTTCACCTGACTTTGGAAGGGCTCAGAGATCTCAGCACACCCAATGGAAAGTGTTTGGATCTCAGGGACACAGTAAAAAGGCATCAGATGCCAGAAATGAATTTGTAAACACCTCCTGGCTTCCTTGCCTGTTCTGTGTTGGGATCTGGTTGTGTGACACAGGCTCTGCACAAAGGCAGGGCTGTATGGAGAGATGAGCTGCAGCACTGCCTCAGAGGTTAAAACAGTACTTTGCAATCGCGCTCTCATTTGTCCTCGATCTAAAAACCCATGTGGCACTGGAAAAGTCTTCAACACACTCTGGGCTTCACATCATTAGTCCATGGGATGTAGTTAAAGACTTGTTTATTCAAATACTCTTACAAGCTTATCATGAAATCCCAAGAGCCTCAGAACACAATTGCTTACAAAAATTCTCTCTCCAGGATAACCTGGAACACAGCTTGCTCTACTAAGTATCTTATATACAGCATCACCTTCACAATATCATGCTAAATGAAATATGGATAGGTCAATGTCGTAGTGAGGGAAGAGAGGGGAAATCTGCATATGAAAATGGGAGGGGCCAGAAGATCATAGAGTGAATAAGCTTGGAACAGTAT
Organism: Apodemus sylvaticus; assembly: GCF_947179515.1. Taxonomy (NCBI): domain Eukaryota; kingdom Metazoa; phylum Chordata; class Mammalia; order Rodentia; family Muridae; genus Apodemus; species Apodemus sylvaticus. The sequence goes on along the minus strand of NC_067495.1, from coordinate 11,992,017 downwards.
TGCTTTTATTCTAAAATCATCACTTCTTGGCCAGACATATCAGAAGAGAACAGGGGGAAGGCCCATAGCCTTGTGGATAGAAGAAGTTCCCTGCTTTTCTGATGAAATGGGAATTAACACCTCTTTCCTGAACCAGCCCTCATTTGGCAACCTTTCTGCACACCAGGCCTCAAGAAGAGTACCAGGACCCACAAGCTGCAAAACAGAAAGCATCTCCTCACATTTTAACAGTGCAAAAAAAAAAAAAACCTGAAGAAAATAACTAAATCTGTAAGTGAAGCCTCACCATCTCTCAACAACCTTTAAGCGAAATGTACCCTTTTCCTATGTCACAGTGATCGACTTATTCAAATGCATTGAAGTAAAGCGTCGAGTCTCAATGAAATATCTCATGATTTTGTCTACCAATGTTCTGGATAGTAAGAGCCTTCCTTACCCAGGGCGTTCTGGGTCTCAATGTGCAGGCAGCATAGAAACCAGATGAGGCTGTCTCTGCGACCTGAGCAGAGGGTTTGCTTAGCGTGCATGCAGGCTCTGATATGGGCTAGAAGGAGAATGTGAAATCCTTGCTGGGCAGCAGGAAGACTTACTGACTGGTTGAGCAGCTATGGAAAGTCACTAACGTTTCTTTTCTCAGCCCCAGACAGAGGGAAAAGTTGATGATGAGAATATAGCAGTCACTCCAGAGCACAGGCAATCCACTAGAATCTTGAATATCAACTTACAGATAAGTGAAATGAATATTTCCCACAGTGAAGGGTTCAGTGTCAGTGTCCCCAAATCTGCTTCTCTGTTTTCTTAAGACTTAGTATTTATTTTTACCAATATGTGTGTGTTGGCCCATGGGTGTTTAAGGAATGTGTAAGTGCATGTGGGGTGGGTGGGGTGGGGGTGGAGCTACAGAGGCCAGAAGACAACACTGAATTCCTCAGAGATGATGGAGCTACAATTGGTTGCGAGCTGTCTAATGTGAATGATGGGCTCCCCACGCAGGTCCTCTGGGAAAGCAGAAAGCACTTTACACTACTGAGACATCTCTGCAGCTTCTTCAACCCTGGCTCCTACAACGTGAAAAGAGTGTGCTAGTGCTGTTCTTTCTCACTGCAAACATGGTGTTACCACTGTTCTCACTGTGTGCTGCATTGCAGGCATTGTTCTCGAACATGCTTTATTCTTACTGAGTGACAAGCATTCTGTTAACATTTCTTTTTCATGCTATGTTTCAAACATTCTGTTCCTACTGGTCTGACTCTGGGTCAAGCACCCCCTAGCATCTACCTAGCCTTCTGACCTACAGGCTATCTTATTGGTTTTAGGGTAGCAAGGTTGAACCTGAACTGAAGCAGGGAAATGGAAGCAGTTGTCAACATGCGGATTTCCTGAAGACCTCATTCACAGCATCAGTTCTTCCTAGGTCTATAAGCTAAATATCTTCTGCTTCAAACTGCCAACTGTTATTTCACGAGCTGGTAGTCTGTGGCTTGTCCTGTATATTACAGACTTCCTGATCTCTGAAGTCATAAAACACAAGGCACTCTGCATATGCTATACAAAACACCAGATTCTTAGAGATCATCCATTTTACTTTTTATTTTTAAGATTACAATTTAGCCAGGCAGTGGTGGTGTACGCCTGTAATCCCAGCACGTGGGAGGAAGAGGCAGGTGGATTTCTGAGTTTGAGGCCAGCCTGGTCTACAGAGTGAGTTCCAGGACAGCCAGGGCTATACAGAGAAACCCTGTCTCGAAAAACCAAAAAAAAAATTATAATTTAATTACATCTTCCATAATTATAATTTAATTACATCTTCCGTTTCTTCTCTCTCTCTCTCTCTCTCTCTCTCTCTCTCTCTCTATATATATATATATATATATATATATATATATATATTCCTTAAGATTAAATTGTGCCATGGAACATGGAGACATTAAAATGGGAGCCAACCTGAAGTATGCTTTTCATGGTGCCATGCATGCTACAAGAGTGAAAATGGAATCATTAGTCTCATTCAACTGTGAATGTTCAAAACGACAATACCTAGCCTGATATGATGTGTGCACTAGATCGATAGTGGCAGGAATATTACGAGAGTAGTCAACCATTCTCTGATTGGCTGTAAAGCTCAGTATATGATTTTGTATACACATCTGGTTCTGTGAAAGGGTCTAAGAACCTGCAGCTTGATAAGCCATAGATACTAGGGGACAACCCACTACTGTTATTCTGCTAAACAGACATTAATATTAAAGTGACTCCCAATAACTTATTGATATAGTCATAGATTAGAGCATCTTTTGACCTTGTTCAGAGAAAGCTGAAGTAGATGGCAATTAATAGAAATCCTTGGCTGTTTATTGTTGAGAGCATAAGAGACTTTTTAATGCTTAGTCCTTAATGTGACACACGTGTGCCTACTTCCGCCCCCCTCTCGGCTCCCCCCAACCCCTGACACACACACAAACAAGTTTCAAGGATCTTTCAGAAAGAGGGTGAGAAAAGAAGATGGTGAATTATGTCAAAGAAACAGAATTTTTCTCAACAAAACATGGGGACACATAATAGTTTATAGCAGTTGTGATAGCAGGACTGCAGCCCAGTGCCTTCCATCTTTTCTACATGGTAAGAGAGACTACGGGGCTGGGGGGATAGGAAACACAGAATCTTCTCAGTAACAGCTGTTACATCATCAGAGCATTCAGAAAGGATGAACAGCCAACACCATTAGTACTGAGCTATAGTGTCCATTTCCTCTAGTGTCCGTGCCCAAGCAGGTCATTTGGTCCAACTATTTGTCTCTGGATATATAGATTCTAGGCTACGGCAGCTACAGCACTTTAATCAAAAGCTGACTGGAAGGGCTCCATGACCTATGTTTCAAGAAATATTGCCTAAATCAGGTTGCATTACGGTCTTTAGAAGTGAATAATGATACCCAGGGCCCAGTATGTACCTGAGAGGATATATATCAAGTGCTTTGCACATGCTGAGTGTCAAATAAACGATAACATTTGGTGAAAGCACTGATTTCACAACTAGTATAACTTATTTGATCCGAAGGCCAATAGGACAATTGGAACTTCTGGATAGGAGGACCATGAATTTGTGTCAAATTATTCAGGATTGGATGAACACTGACATCTGAATGTTTCAATGTGGAAGCACTAGGTAGATCTAGATCCACCTAAAAGGACATTGATATTTAACATGGGGGCCAGCCTTCAAGGGTACTGTGCTTGATGAGCCAACTGAGTGAGGATTTTTTTTCCTATTGAATTGATATTTATTTCAGGACACACCTTGTCAAAATAAAACAAAAGAGAGGATTTTCTTATAGGGTCCAAAATAACCATCCTCTTCATATATCCATTCTTCCAGAGGTTCAGAAGTCCACTCTATGCTGTCAGCTAGAAATTAAGGTGGCATATGTTGAAAAAGCTGCTGGTACATGGAAGTGAAGGGTAGAGTCAATGCTAGAGGAATTGTTTGAGCTCTGGATGCTGGTCAATTGGGTTCTTAGCTCTCCTACTTTCAGAGGCTCATTTGAAATGCTTTATACCTCTCTTCTTATTCTTCGAATGTCTGGCCTAGCTCTTTCCCCAGAAACACCTTTTGGAGTGGAGAATTGGATTTGATATCCAATTGGATATTGGATTGGAGTGGATATCATCAATTTCGCTTATCTCCATGAGATTAGCAGCATTAAGAAGAAATGTAGCTGATCATGTCAAGAGGATTGTGTCTTGCAATGATGGTGACTGAAGGCTAAGAGTATCCTGGAGTGTTTCCAAACACAAAGCAAAAGTTGGAGCTAGTACAGGACTTGATGAAAGGTGAAATTTCAAATTATCCTTGCTCTGCTACATCTGCTCACACTGGACTCTTTGACCAAGTTAGGTATTTTGAACAATTTGACTGTGCACCTGCTTCTAATAAATAGTGGCTGGAGTTACATGTACCATTCTTTTAGTAGGAGCTGTTCTGGACACTACTGAAGGTGTAGAAGTATCCCTGAGCTCTATCCCCACAATTCAGCACGTATATCTCACACTGACTGTGATAGGAAAGTCTGAATGTCCTGAGAAAGAAAAACAGGAATAAAAATTTTGATTGGGAATCAAAATACTAACCATTCACTGATTAAGAGAGCAAATCTGTAGTGAAAGGTCTTGTGAAATGGTTTCTATGTTCAATTTTCTATAGACTTTTCAGTAAAATGTACTAAAAGAGTTATACATTAAAAGGGCAAACTTGCATATAAAAAGTAAGCCCATTGCTGAAATAAGAATATTTTACCAAATTTAGTCCACTTGTCTTCTAAATAGTTATCTTTATGTTTATGTTCATAAGTTAAGGCTGCTTTCAGTTTGGCTTAGAAATTTGTCTTTTTGCATTAGGCAACAGTTTCTGCAGAGACTCTGAAGTGGCCAAAGTGCTGAGAATAAGTTACTAGTGAGTATTCTGCATTGAATGGGACATATAGCACACACTCCAGGAGTCAAGAAACATTCAGGAAGTGTATACATAAAATGTTATTATAAGCTGGAGAAAGAAGAACTTCCTAAGTTCAGTCTTCAAGTTATGGTATAGTTAATTACAATCCTGAACTCTCGGTAACTTTGAGTCCATGTACAATTGGCCCTTGACCACTCTTCCAAGGAAGGGTTAGAAGTTCAGGAAGCCCATTCCCTCCATGAAGACTTGTAGACAATTGACAGTTGCTGGAGAAGAAGATCATGAGGTCACACTCCTCTATCTAGGGACAGAAGAGATGTTTGCTTCAGAATTGTGCTCATTCTTCTGTTAAATAACTCCTCTACTCATGCTATTTTAAGTAACCATAATCAAACTCATCACTTGACAGCACCCCCCAAAAAAGACAAGAACATTGAAGCTATACTATATTGGAAATTTAAAGGGGTCAATAGGAATGTGAATTGAAAGGCAACAGGATGTTATAGTGTGAGATGACTACAATAAATACATATCACACACATTGCCACTCTTCAGCGAATGGTCTCACACACAGTAGTACACAAATAGCAAAATTAGCATGGATTGATAATAAAAAGGCAGAAAGAGGAGCTGGAGAGATGGTTCCATATGTATGAGCAGAGAATGTGAGTTGTGGTCACCAGCACCCACAAGGTGGCTTGCAATCATTCTTAATTGCAGTTCCCTGGGAACCAATAACTCCCTTGGACATCTTCAGACACCAGGCAGGGATGCATGTGGTTTAAATACATGTATGCTGTCAAAACACTTATACACATGTGTAACTTTATTTTTTCAATCTTTATCTTTTTAAGTGTAGTTTTCTTTTTTATTTTTATTGAATATTTTATTTATTTACATTTCTTTTTTTCTTTCTTTTTTTTATTCGATATAATTTATTTACATTTCAAATGATTTCCCCTTTTCTAGCCCCCCCACTCCCCGAAAGTCCCGTAAGCCCCCTTCTCTTCCCCTGTCCTCCCTCCCACCCCTTCCCACTTCCCCGTTCTGGTTTTGCCGAATACTGTTTCACTGAGTCTTTCGAGAACCAGGGGCCACTCCTCCTTTCTTCTTGTATCTCATTTGATGTGTGGATTATGTTTTGGGTATTCCAGTTTTCTAGGTTAATAACCACTTATTAGTGAGTGCATACCATGATTCACCTTTTGAGTCTGGGTTACCTCACGTAGTATGATGTTCTCTAGCTCCATCCATTTGCCTAAGAATTTCATGAATTCATTGTTTCTAATGGCTGAATAGTACTCCATTGTGTAGATATACCACATTTTTTGTATCCACTCTTCTGTTGAGGGATACCTGGGTTCTTTCCAGCATCTGGCAATTATAAATAGGGCTGCTATGAACATAGTAGAGCATGTATCCTTATTACATGGTGGGGAATCCTCTGGATATATGCCCAGGAGTGGTATAGCAGGATCTTCTGGAAGTGAGGTGCCCAGTTTTGGGAGGAACCGCCAGACTGATTTCCAGAGTGGTTGTACCAATTTGCAACCCCACCAGCAGTGGAGGAGTGTTCCTCTTTCTCCACATCCTCTCCAACACCTGCTGTCTCCTGAATTTTTAATCTTAGCCATTCTGACTGGTGTAAGATGAAATCTTAGGGTTGTTTTGATTTGCATTTCCCTAATGACTAATGAAGTTGAGCATTTTTTAAGATGCTTCTTTGCCATCCGAAGTTCTTCAGGTGAGAATTCTTTGTTTAACTCTGTACCCCATTTTTTTAATAGGGTTGTTCAGTTTTCTGGAGTCTAACTTCTTGAGTTCTTTATATATATTGGATATTAGCCCTCTATCTGATGTAGGATTGGTGAAGATCTTTTCCCAATTTGTTGGTTGCCGATCTGTCCTCTTGATGGTGTCCTTTGCCTTACAGAAACTCTGTAACCTTATGAGGTCCCATTTGTCAATTCTTGCTCTTAGAGCATTCGCTATTGGTGTTCTGTTCAGAAACTTTCTCCCTGTACCGATGTCCTCAAGGGTCTTCCCCAGTTTCTTTTCTATTAGCTTCAGAGTGTCTGGCTTTATGTGGAGGTCCTTGATCCATTTGGATTTGAGCTTAGTACAAGGAGACAAGGATGGATCAATTCGCATTCTTCTGCATGCTGACCTCCAGTTGAACCAGCACCATTTGTTGAAAAGGCTATCTTTTTTCCATTGGATGTTTTCAGCCTCTTTGTCGAGGATCAAGTGTCCATAGGTGTGTGGGTTCATTTCTGGATCTTCAATCCTGTTCCATTGATCCTCCTGCCTGTCACTGTACCAATACCATGCAGTTTTTAACACTATTGCTCTGTAGTATTGCTTGAGGTCAGGGATACTGATTCCCCCAGATTTTCTTTTGTTGCTGAGAATAGTTTTAGCTATCCTGGGTTTTTTGTTGTTCCTGATGAATTTGATAATTGCTCTTTCTAACTCTGTGAAGAATTGAGTTGGGATTTTGATGGGTATTGCATTGAATCTGTATAGTGCTTTAGGCAAAATGGCCATTTTAACTATATTGATTCTACCGATCCATGAGTATGGGAGGTTTTCCCATTTTTTGAGGTCTTCTTCCATTTCCTTCTTCAGAGTCTTGAAGTTCTTGTCATACAGATCTTTCACATGTTTGGTAAGAGTCACCCCAAGATACTTTATACTGTTTGTGGCTATTGTGAAGGGGGTCATTTCCCTAATTTCTTTCTCAGCCTGCTTATCCTTTGAGTATAGGAAGGCCTCTGATTTGCTGGAGTTGATTTTATAACCTGCCACTTTGCTGAAGTTGTTTATCAGCTGTAGGAGCTCTCTAGTGGAGTTCTTTGGGTCACTTAGGTAGACGATCATGTCGTCTGCAAATAATGATAGTTTGACTTCTTCCTTTCCAATTTGTATCCCTTTGACCTCCTTATGTTGTCGAATTGCCCGAGCTAGTACCTCAAGTACAATATTGAAAAGATAAGGAGAAAGTGGGCAGCCTTGTCTGGTCCCTGATTTCAGTGGGATTGCTTCAAGTTTCTCTCCATTTAGTTTGATGCTGGCTACCGGTTTGCTGTATATTGCTTTTACTATGTTTAGGTATGGGCCTTGAATTCCTGTTCTCTCCAAGACTTTAAGCATGAAGGGATGCTGAATTTTGTCAAATGCTTTTTCAGCTTCCAATGAAATGACCATGTGGTTTTGTTCTTTGAGTTTGTTTATGTCGTGGATTGTATTGATGGATTTCCGTATATTGAACCAACCCTGCATTCCCGGGATAAAGCCTACTTGATCATGGTGGATGATCGTTTTGATGTGTTCTTGGATTCAGTTGGCAAGAATTTTATTGAGTATTTTTGCATCGATGTTCATAAGGGAAATTGGTCTGAAGTTCTCTTTCTTTGTTGGATCTTTTTGTGGCTTTGGTATCAGCGTAATTGTGGCTTCGTAGAAGGAATTGGGTAGTGTTCCTTCTGTTTCTATTTTGTGGAATAGTTTGAAGAGTATTGGTGTTAACTCTTCTTTGAAGGTCTGGTAGAACTCTGCACTGAAGCCATCTGGTCCTGTGCTTTTTTTGGTTGGAAGACTTTCTATGACTCCTTCTATTTCTTTAGGCATTATGGGACTGTTTAGATGGTCTAGTTGGTCCTGATTTAATTTTGGTATTTGGTATCTGTCAAGGAAATTGTCCATTTCCTCCAGATTCTCCAGTTGTGTTGAGTACAGGCTCTTGTAGTAGGATCTGATGATTCTTTGGATTTCCTCAGTTTCCGTTGTTATATCTCCATTTTCATTTCTAAGTTTGTTAATTTGGATACTTTCTCTGTGCCCTTTGGTCAGTCTGGCTAAGGGTTTATCTATCTTGTTGATTTTCTCAAAGAACCAGCTCCTGGTTTTGTTGATTTTTTGTATGGTTCTCTTTGTTTCTACTTGATTGATTTCGGCCCTGAGTTTGATGATTTCCTGCCTTCTACTCCTCCTGGGCTAAATAGCTTCTTTTTGTTCTAGGGCTTTCAGGTGTGTCATTAAGCTGGTAATGTATGCTCTCTCCATTTTCTTTTAGGAGGCACTCAGGGCTATGAGTTTTCCTCTTAGCACTGCTTTCATTGTGTCCCATAGATTTGGGTATGTTGTGTTTTCATTTTCATTATGTTCTAAAAAGTCTTTAATTTCTTTATTTCTTCCTTGACCAAGGTATCATTGAGTAGAGTATTGTTCAGTTTCCACGTGTATGTGGGTTTTCTGTTGTTTCTGTTGCTATTGAAGATCACTTTTACTCCATAGTGATCAGATAGGAGGCATGGGATTAGTTTTATCTTCTTATATTTGTTGAGGTCTGTCTTGTGGCCAATTATATGGTCGATTTTGGAGAAGGTACCACGAGGTGCTGAGAAAAAGGTATATTCTTTTGTTTTAGGATAGAATGTTCTATATATATCTGTTAAATCTAATTGGTCCAAAGCTTCAATTAGTTTCATTGTGTCCCTGTTTAGTTTCTGTTTTCCTGATCGGTCCATTGAGGAAAGTGCAGTGTTGAAGTCACCCACAATTATTGTGTTAGGTGCAATGTGTGCTTTTAGTTTTAATAAAGTTTCTTTTACAAAAGAGGGTGCCCTTTCATTTGGGGCATAGATGTTCAGGATTGACAGTTCTTCTTTTGTATTTTTCCTTTGACCAGCAAGAAGTGTCCCTCAGGGTCCCTTTTGATGACTTTGGGTTGAAAGTCAATTTTATCTGATATTAAAATGGCTACTCCAGTTTGTTTCCTGAGACCATTTGCTTGTAAAATTGTCTTCCAGCCTTTTACTCTAAGGTAGTGTTTGTCTTTGACCCTGAGGTGTGTTTCCTGTAAGCAGCAAAATGTAGGGTCCTGTTTACGTATCCAGTCAGTTAGTCTGTGTCTTTTTATTGGGGCATTAAGTCCATTGATGTTAAGAGATATTAAGGAATAGTGATTGTTACTTCCTATCATTTTTGACATTATTTTTTAAATTTGAATGCTTATCTTCTTTTGGGTTTGATGAAAGGTTACTATCTTGCTTTTTCCAGGGTGAAGTTTCCCTCCTTGCATTGGTGTTGTCCTCCTATTATCCTTTTTAGGGCCGGGTTTGTGGATAGATATTGGGTAAACTTGGTTTTGTCATGAAATATCTTAGTTTCTCCATCTATGGTGATTGAGAGTTTTGCTGGATATAGTAGTTTTGGTTGGCATTTGTGTTCTCTTAGAGTCTGCATGAGATCTGCCCAGGACCTTCTAGCCTTCATAGTCTCAGGTGAGAAGTCTGCTGTGATTCTGATAGGTCTTCCTTTATATGTTACTTGGCCTTTTTCTCTTACTGCCTTTAGTATTCTTTCTTTGTTTAGAATATTTGGTGTTTTGATTATTATGTGACGGGAAGTATTTCTGTTCTGGTCCAGTCTGTTTGGAGTTCTGTAGGCTTCTTGTATATTCATGGGCATCTCTCTCTTTAGGTTAGGGAAGTTTTCTTCCATAATTTTATTGAAGATATTTGCTGGCCCTTTAAGTTGTAAATCTTCACTCTCATCTATGCCTATAATCCTTAGGTTTGGTCTTCTCATTGTGTCCTGGATTTCCTGGATATTTTGGGTTACAAGCTTTTTGCATTTTGCATTTTCTTTAACTGTTGAGTCCATGGTTTCTATGGAATCTTCAGCATCTGAGATTCTTTCCTCTATCTCTTGTATTCTGTTGTTGATGTTTGCATCTCTGTCCCCCGATTTCTTCCCAAGGCTTTCTATCTCCAAAGTTGTCTCCCTTTGAGTTTTCTTAGTTGTTTCTACTTCTGATTTTAGATCCTGGATGGTTTTGCTTAGCTCCTTCACTTGCATGTTTGTGTTTTCCTGTAATTCTTTATGAGATTTTTGTGTTTCCTTTTTCATGACCTCAGCCTGTTGACCAAAGTTCTCCTGTATTTCTTTAAGAGATTTTTGTGTTTCGTCTTTCATGACCTCAGCCTGTTGACCAAAGTTCTCCTGTATTTCTTTAAGTGTTTTTTGCATTTCCTCCTTGTTGGCTTTTGTATTCTCCTGGATTTCTTTCAATGATTTTTGTGTTTCCCTTGCAAGGGCTTCTAACTTTTGATCCATTTTCTCCTGAATTTCTTTAAGTATGTCCTTCATGTGTTCCTGTACCAGCATCATGACCAGTGATTTTAAATCCAAATCTTGTTTTACTGGTGTGATGGGGTATCCAGAACATGTTGGTAGAGGAGAATTGGGTTCAGATGTTGCCATATTGCCTTGATTTCTGTTAGTGACGTTCCTGCGTTTGCCTTTTGCCATCTAGTTCTCACTGGTGTTAGTTTGTCTTGTCAGTGCTGGACTCACCAGTGCAAGCTGCCCCTTCCCAGTTGGCCTCTGGTGCACAGCTTATCTCCTGCACTGCTTGTAGACAGGGTGCTGCTGCCCAGGCTGTTCAGATCCCAAAGCAGGCACCCGAAGGCTCCCGCTGGGGCCCGCTGGATTCACTGGAGCACACTGACTTCTCCCAGATGGCCTCCCGGAAGCCCAGCTAGCCACTTGCAGTACTTGGAGATGTGGTGCTGCCGCCCAGGCTGATCTGGATCCGGAAGCGGAGGGAGTATAGCTGAGGGCTTCCGCCTGAGGCCTTGCCCCAGATTGTGTCTGTGGAGCAGATGGAGCCCGTGTGCACCCCCAGGGAGTGCCGATGGTGTATGCTGCTGTGATCTCCCCTGTGTTCCGCTCACTCCGCTGGGCAGCCGATCCGCCAACCGGGTTTCTCTGTGTATCCCTGGCTGCCCTGGAACTCACTCTGTAGACCTGGCTAGCCTCGAACACAGAAATCTGCCTGCCTCTGCCTCCCAAGTGCTGGGATTAAAGGCTTGTGCTATCCTCTGGTCAGATTTATTTCACAGGCGTTCTGTTTTTTCACATGAACAGGGAGGAGTAGGGAAGAGAAGACTCCTTTAAGACACAGGAAATTAATATTGCTGTTCCTACTGAGAGCATATCATCACTCCATCAAACACAGAAGACTGGGCAGGAGTTAGCAGCTCAGGAAAGGCAAAGACCTGGGAGGTGCGCTGGACAGGAGTGCAAGCTCTGTGGCACTCCTGACCTCTGCAACCCTCAGAAAGCACCAGAGGACAGGACCAGCAGCTGCCACACTTGCTCATGCACCCTGGGAGGTCCCGTGCCACCCAGCAGGGCCAGGTACACCACAAGTACAGATGTCAGCTGCTGAGAGAAGGTGGCCCCACAGTCAGTGATCCTAAACTTCATATTCAGAAGGAGAACTGTGGAAATCTGAGGCAGCCCCAACGGTTAAGGCTAGTGCTGGCCCACCTCTCTCACCACAGGCCCACTCAAAGGCCCAAGTCAGAAGCGAGGGAGCGCCAGCCTCCAGAGAATGACTTTGCTCTCTCTGTACCATAAGACATTCTGTCTGCTCCTCCAGCTTCCTGTCACATTAGAAGAACAACTAGATGCCTAAGATACCAGGTGCACGGCTGAGGAAAGGTAGGACACTCAACAACCACTCCAAACAGTGTGTCTGCAAACCAGTCACAGGCTGCTACTCAGAACGGCAACTGGTAGCCAGCAGCCACTCAAAGAAGACCACAACACCAGAGATAACAGTTCCAGAGGCTGTGCCCATGCCTGTAGCCTAACTGGCCCAATCCTGATGGTAGGTTCACTTCTCGAGAGTCAAGGAGTCACAGGTTCCAATACTCTGAGCTGCAAACAGCAGCAGCAGCAGCAGCAGCAGCAGCAGCAGCAGAAGAAGAAGAAGAAGAAGAAGAAGAAGAAGAAGAAGAAGAAGAAGAAGAAGAAGAAGGCTTCCTAGCCTCAGAGAAGGCAGCAGAAAATAAACTATATATATATATATATATATATATATATTTAAGTATATATATTTGTATCCATCCCTCACTATGATGTCAGTGTTCATAGGTATCAGACTCTCTGTTTGCCTGTCAATTCATCTGATAAACTCCAGTCAGTAATGCCACACACATAGAAAGCACACTTTGTTGGAATGTTCCTCAATGTTTTGGAATATCTGTGCAGCCATGTATTAGAATACTGACCCAATTCTGCTCCTCAATTTTACTGAAACTGAATGTTGTTAAAGTCACCACCTGTGACAGTTCACTACCATCCATATGCCCAGATTTTCACTAGGTTAGACCTTTCACCAGCAGATTCCATGGGATAGCTTCAAAACAGAAAAGATTTGCACATGGTCGAGTTGTATAATACAGTGATGCTGGATAGTCACTCCAGGTAAACAGTTCCAGGGCAAGTGTGTGGAGCTAATATCATTAGCAGGAGGATGGCAACCCCTCTGTTGCTCCTGTGGACACACTGTGTGCAGCTGCAAGCAGGCCCAAAGATTTGGTAACTTCCTACTGTAGGCAAATGACTCTACCCTTTCCAGGCAGGGAGGTAGCTATGTTTAGTTGGGGGTCGGCAGCGGGACTTTTTCAAACACATGTGAACATCACAGATACATTTGTTCTAATGATCTGTGATTATTCACCTGAGAAATGACCAGTCTGCTCCATCCAGGGAAACCTTGGAAGTGCCAACACTGCACATCATCCCCCACAGGGATGGGGAATCCCAACATGGAAGTAGGGATGCAGGCTCTGCGCTACAGCAAATGTTTCTATCTCTGTGCAGTGTGTGCTTTCTTGTACTACCTCTTCCCCTGTACACACACACACACATACACATATACACACTCTCTCTCTCTCTCCCTCCCTCTCTCTCTCTTTCTCTTTCTTAAGTGCTCATGAGGCAATTAAACATACTCATTCATAAACATTCTATGTTCATGGACATAAGGAATGAGGAATCTTTTGTTCACCCTGATCCATGCAGAAATCTTTCTAAATGTCTCAAAAAATAAAATACTAAAAAGAAATTAAAGAGGGCATTACTATAAAAAATAAACTCACCAAAGGTTCTATATTCAGGTGACCCAAGTTGACAGCTACTGAAGTGACCTCCACACCAATACAGAAGTCCCGACTTAGCTGCCAGAAGCAAGCACCCCTTCCAACCAAAGCCCCAGCAATTCAGTGGGGTTGAAAAAAACATAAAAAGCACACCCCCAATTGACGAACTCCAGAGAAGTCCTCACGCCTGGCCCCTTGACCCACACTGAACAGAAACACTCTCACAGATTCAAGTTGGCCATATTCAGGCAAAAAGAACCCTCATGATGTTTTATGTACACACTCAAAATCTTTCCCACCACAGAACCTTCCAGGCAAGTGCATTCTTTTTTTGTTTGTTTGTTGTTTGTTTTATGAAAAATAATTTTTATTCAATATATTCTTAATTTATATTTTTAAATGATTTCCCCTTTCCTGGATCCCTCCAGCCCCGAAAATCCCATAAGCCCTCTTCCCTCCCCCTGTTCCCCAATCCACCCCTTCCCTCTTCCCTGTCCTGGTATTCCCCTACACTGCTGCACTGAGCCTTTCCAGAGCCAGGGGTCACTCCTTCCTTCTTCTTGGACATCATTAAATATGTGGATTGTGTCTTGGGTATTCTAAGTTTCTAGGTTAATATCCACTTATCAGTGACTGCATACCATGAGTGTTCTTTTGAGACTGGGTTACCTCACTTAGGATGATGTTCTCCAGCTCCATCCATTTGTCTAAGAATTTCATAAATTCATTGTTTCTAATTGCTGAGTAGTACTACATTGTGTAGATATATCACATTTTCTGTATCCATACCTCCGTGGAGGGACATCTGGGTTCTTTCCACTCTGGAAATCAGTCTGGCAGATCCTCAGAAAACTGGGCATGACACCTCTTGAGGATCCTGCCTTACCACTCCTGGACATATACCCAGAGGATTCCCCAGAACGTAATAAGGACACATGCTCCAGTATGTTCATAGCAAGTGCATTCTTGAACTGCCTGCCCCTTTCCACTTGCCACATCCGCTTGGTACCGAGTGCATTCAGCTACAGAAGAGAGTGGCAAAAGAGGCTCACGAAGCACTTACACAGGCTTCCCAGGCCTCCCCCCACTAGTCACAGAGCACAGGTCATCCTCAGGTGAATGACTCCAAGAGAAGCTACATTATTTCTACATTTTTAGACATAATCACAGCCCTGCTTCTCTAACAATAAACATGAGGAACCAACTTAAGAATACACTTATTTCATTGTAACCAGTCTCAAATGTACAACACTGTTCAGAGCACACAGTGGAAGTCTTTGGGGGAGAATACAGCAGTGCCTGTGTCTTTAGCTGACTCAATTATTCTTGGGGGGGAGGGGAAGGAACAGATCCTTAAGTGAAATAAAGCAAAAGACAACAGTGCCTCAGTGTGGCTGCTTCTCTCTGACATCTTCCCTCCTAGGAAGACACTTTCCTTCTACAATGGGCTTTTCTAACAGTTCCAACAGATACACAAAACATTATCCTGTAAGACATACAGCGGAAACTCAGATGGCAGACCCTGCTCGGACACACAGACCATTCTTCACGCCAGCTGGACTGCTCACCACGCTCCTGTATTTCCCTGATAAGCTTCAGGTAGAAGGACAGGGGTCCTGCTCTCCCTGCTGCTGTCTGGAGCTGCTGAAGGTGCTTCTCTCTCTCTCTCTCTCTCTCTCTCTCTCTCTCTCTCTCTCTCTCTCTCTCTCTCTCTCTGTCTCTCCACCCCTGTCCCTGCAGATCCTTCCAGAATCAGTCAGTCAGTGCCCAAAAGAAAACAAACCAGGCTGTGTCCACACCCGGCAGCCCCAGCACCCAGAGTCCCCTCCAGTCTCCCCTCCCCACGCTTCAGTGAGGACATTCCTTGCAGGCTTGCAGGCATGTAACAGAGACTCGGTCCATCACAGAGGTGCATGAGTGACAGGCAGTGAACACGGTCCAGTCCATGGGGTTTTGCGTATGATGGTTTTACATCAGTCACTGCAGGTAGATTGCACAAGCCTTGTTTTTGTTTGTTTTTATAAACATGCATTCAACTAGATATGATTCAGAATAAAGTAATACTCCCTTTTTTTTTATCATCACTGTTGGCTAAAAATTTGCCAGGCAGTCCACAAAACAGGATTTGCTTTAAAACCAAGGCAGAGTTAGTTGCAGACTAGCGAGCTGGGACCTGCTGGGCTGCGGCACAGCCATGTTTAGCCAAGTGTTAGGCTAAGCATTAGGAAGAAAGTCCTGCTTAGAGGCCCAGGGCCTGCAGCACCAGCTGTGGAACTCAATGGAGTGACTGCACAGCTCCAACCTCAACTGCTAATTTGCAGGGCAATCACCACTGGCGGGAGAGGGGGCGGGGGAGGCATATAGCTGTAGATGGGCTTCCTGGGGCTGGGTGTGGGGCTACAGGAGTTGGAGAATGATCAGTCAGCAGGGTACCTAGTGACCCCCACTGCTTAAGGAGGAGGGATGGGAGCAGGGTAGACCATTGCTGGCCTGCCATTGGGCTGCACCATGATGTGAGGAGGCGCTGCACACAGAGGCTGTGTATAGTACTTACCTTGCTGGGCGCTGGGCTCTGCTGGGGATAGGCACTTCTCACTGGGTACACAGCCCTCTGGGAAGGATTGGGGGAAGAGGAGTATGGTAGCACAGCTGCGCTGGTTGGGGACAGAACAGTTTGTAAGGTGAGCCAAGAGTGTAGCCTGTGTGGAAGGTAGGATTCGCTCCAGGGTCCATGTTAGGAGAATAGGCAGGCGCTGCTGCAAAGCCCACAGGAAAACCAACTGGATAACCAATTCCTTTAGCATTTGCATAGGGAACCCCAGAAGACTCAGGGCTATAAACAGGATTCATGATTTAAAGAAGGTGGCCTGCGCCCCTGGACTGGTGCATGCAGGCCTGAGCCGGCATAGCGTGTGGCTCCGCGACAGGCAGTGCCCAGACGATGCCAGGTTGCTACCAACAGCTAGGCTCCCCTGCCCGCCCCTCCCCCCCCCTGCCCGCTGCCTCCAGCCCTCCTCACCTCAGCCTCCTGCTACCAGCAACACTGCACAGACACTGCAGTTCACGACCTCAGGGCATTTCTTTCTTTAGGTTAGGGAAGTTTTCTTCTCTATTTTTTTAAAAGTCAAGAACTTATTTTATTTATTTTAAAATAAACATTGAAGGGACATTATCCACCACCTTACAAACCTTTTGAATGTGGAATGTTCAACATCCTAAGAAGGTATAGTAGACTACAAAACCAACAAAAACTCCAGTTGTCTAATGATGACTATCTGAGAATTATTGTTGTTTTGAGTAGCTGAGTCTCAGCTTGGGGGGGGGATGTTTGCAAAAGGCTAAAAGTAAGATTTAATTTCTGTACAGAAAATAACATTAACTTAGTAAGTAGCCTTTGCTTTAACAAGTGGAATTAATTCTCCATGACGTAAAATGGAATGGGACGAGCAGCACTCAGTTCATAGGCACACAGAGCTAGTGCTCAAGCTGCTAGCACAAATTCCAACACAGAACATATGGCTAAGTCACTGCTAACCTTTCCATCTCCAAACTGTATGCTCTCTATGCACCTAAGGCAAAGAATCAACACGTTGAACGTAAGTGTCTCCTTGAGAAAAGGAGAGAATTCAATTAGGGTTAAATTAGACAAAGATAAATGGAAATACTTCAGAAACAGCTACTAGACATAGCCAAAAAGTCTGTGACACTAACAACTGCACAGCAAAAGGTGGAATGATGAAGTCTAGATGTGAGGGAAACTCTGAGCATCTGTATAAAGGTGTGTTTCAACGAGTCAGCACATCCTGGGGTAACTAGTGTACAGGGCAAGCAAAAGGTCCACAACCCTGGTGTGAAGTGCTTCTTGCCATTGAACCCTGCACTAGTATATTACATTTCGATCTTACTTGTCCAGCTCTTCCTGACCACCCTGGATCACTAGTCCTTGAAAGGCAGCTGAAAAACTTAGTGTTTTTCCTGGTAAGTGGAAATTCCTAATCACTTCAAGTCTGAGGTAGGTTCTCTCTGAGGGATTCTATGAACAAGTTAAATCTGGGCAGTTGGGAAAGCCTGGACAATCCATTTGGTCATTCCTTTCTTAGATTTTCAGTTAGCATCCACATTTAGGACTGTACTTTGAGCTATTGCCAGGGTAGCTGAGAAACTACAGTCATCTTAGGGCTATCAGAATCCTGGAGCACTGTTTCTGAAGGAAAAAAAATCTCTTAGCTCCGCAAATTTCAAAACCCCTAATGATCCAGTAATTCTTCAATTACAAGTAAGTCCAAATAGCCTCTGTCTCTCTGATAATGGGACAAAATCACAATCTTCATGATGAAAAAAATCCTTTAATGACCTCTCTAAAACAAATTTCCCACCAATTCCATTAGGTCTGCCAAAGTCCTGCACCATTGTGTATTAGGGAAAGCACTCAACATTGCAGCATGTGTGGTATATTGTGCTTGATGCCCTGGAATTTCATGTATCAGAGACAACACAAAATATTCTCTGTTTATTTAAATAAAACAAATCTTTATTCAGAAAACATTGAAATAATTTGGAGCATTAGAATGATTTTCAGTTAAATTAGAAACACACGTGGATTCAGTACTGAAATAAACTTTGAAATAGTTATATGAGTGTTCTGATTCAGTGCGACAGTTAGAATCTCAGGTCCTCCACTTTCCTTCAAATCAATCACCTCTTATGTCACACTACATCTCTGTGAGTTGCATTGGTATAACAAAGTTCTTGATGTTGTAAAAGTAATATAATTTCCACTGTATTCTTTTTGGTTTTTGGTGTTTTTCGAGACAGGTTTTCTCTGTGCAGCCCTAGCTGTCCTGGAACTCACTCCGTAGACTAGAAATCCCCCTGTGTCTGCCTCCCAAGTGCTGCAATTAAAGGCGTGCACCACGACTGCCCACCTTCCACTGCATTCTTTTTTTTTTAATTTATTTAATGTATGAGTGTTCTGCCGCATATACACGCAAATGCCAGAAGAGGGCATCTGATCCCCTTGTAGATGGCTGTCACCCACCATGTGACTGTTGGGAATTGAACTGAGGACCTCTGGAAGGGCAGCCAGTATTCTTAACCACTGAGCCATCTCTCAAGCCCATCCAATGTTCTTAAAAATCCTGATGTACTTAGGATTGTATTTGCTGTTGTTCAGATGTAAGCAATTTCAGAATTGTGTGAACAAAGCAGTTCACTTACTAGCACACAGAATTTAGATTTTATTGCAGTTGAACAATGTTGGTTTGGAGTCATTTAAGTCACAGGAACATGTGTTTTCAAAGAAGAAACAGCAAACTGCTTCATTTATCGATGTGTAAGGACTACTTTACTATTCCACTAAAGTTCAGCCATTGACCACTTGCACGTCTATAAAGACAATATCACCTGCTATCTTCCCAGTATATCAACCAGCACTTCTGCTACAGCACAGAACTGTATTTGTTGTGTTGGTATTGGAAAGTTCTTGCTCTTGCAATACTACTGCCCTTTTCCACACTGTTCTTCCCTATTCCATGGCACTGAAATCTATGTACTGCTGTCATGATGCAAACCACTTCAGAGGTGTGTAAGTTAGCAGGTATGCATTGTTGTTAAAGGAATTTCAATTTCTCCATGATAGAATTGAGTCTGTTTTTCAAAACACCGATGAGAGTCACATGCACTTGTGTTTTCCAAGGGTGCCACTGGGTTCTCCTTCAGTTGCAGGCATGTTTTCCCTGCTGTCATGTAATCTTGTTCAGTTACTGTACTGGGGCGGTCCTCTGTTAATGAGCTCATGTATTTACGTCTCTGTATATTGGCCACCACTTCTCTTACAGTCAGTGTGTTACTGTGATGTTAACTGACAGGACAAACTTCTCGCTGTTGTGAATTTATTATCATTTTAACTGAGATCTTAACAATTCTAGTCCACTTAGGAACTTATGTGCTGGTGTTCTGAATCAAGCAGCTTCAGAATGTAATGATTAAGCCTGTATCCTTTGTTATAGATGGCATTTAGATATCTTTGCACTAGTTTATACATTTGTATATACATTGTTATAGACGAATATGCCCTTGTGCAACATTTTAAATAACGTGTATTTTGTCCACGGAGAGTACTGTGTACTGCCTCAGTTACAGATGCACATGCTGGTGTCTCCTATACCATACCATTCTTGGTCAGTCAGAGTTCTGGTGTGGTGCTACAATTAGTATCACAGGTCCTGGAAGGTGAGAAACTCTCAGAACTCAAAGGGAGGGACCTTGAATGGCATGCATTACAGTGGGAGGGAGAACTTGTAGGGTCCACCTCCAGTGGAGGGACAGGACATCAAGTGGGGCGGAGACTGGGGTTGCCATCCCACAGTCAAAAACTCTGACCCATAATTGTTCCTGTCTGAAAGAACTGCAGGGCAGAGATGGAGAGGAGACTGAGGGAAAGGAGGTTCAGTGACAGGCCCACATTGGGATCCAGCTCAAGGGGAGGCCCTGGGGCCTGAGACTGTTCCTGGTGCTGTGGTGTGCTTGCAGACTGGAGCCTAGCATGGCTGCCCTCCAAGAGTCCCAACAGCAGCTGAAAGAGCCAGATGAAGATACCCAACCAATGGACAGAAGCCTGGGGCTCCTGTGGTTGAATTGAGGAAAGGCTGGAAGAAGCTGAGGAGGAAGGAGACCCCATGGTAAGAACAGCAGTCTCGGCTGTTTGGATCCTCTGGATGGTGTTTGTATTCTTTCTGCTTGTTGCTGCAGACCTCTTCCACCGGGATCCCAGCGCAGTGGAGACAGGTTGCGCGTGGGCACCATGAACCGCCTAGGCTCTGTGCAGTGGAAGATGCCGTGTGTGTTTGTGACGGACATAAAAGCTGAACCTTCAGCCAAGTGGGATCATCAGCCATTTAAAGTTTTGGCAACTGAAACACTAAGTGAAAAGGCATTTGATGCAGATGTGTACAATGCGGTTGCAACAGAAAAAGTGGACAGAACATGCTGCTATGTCACTAACTACAAAGGTCAGCCATACCGTTGGGCTCAACTAGATAGAACACCTAACAAGCAAGGAGACAAAGATTTAAAAAATTTCTACATTCAAAAGAAAGCGCAAAAGAGGAAGACTTCAAGCCTGTCCCAGAGTGCTGGATACCAGCAAAGGAAATAGAAAAACAGAACGGGAAGCCAGTACCTAATGAAAACAGGCACATTCCTGGTTGTGTACCAGTAGAAAAGAACAGCAAACAATATTGCTGGCACTCATCTGTAGTCAATTATGAGTTTGGAATTGCCCTGATACTAAGGCACCATCCTGGTGATCCTGGAGTTTTGGAAATTAGTGTTGTTCCCTTGTCAGATCTCTTAGAGCAAACTCTGGAGCTGATAGGAACAAATATCAATGGAAACCCATATGGGCTAGGAAGCAAGAAATACCCATTACATTTTCTTACACCATATGGAGCATTCCAGGTCGGAAATCTGCCTACACTGAAACACAACGAACCTGCTGTCCTGGTTTGAAGACTGCAGAGAGGGTCAGATTGAAGGGATTGTGTGGCATTGCTGTGACGGCTTTTTAATTAAGGTCCACCGCCACCATCTTGCTTTATTCTGGCCACTTCCAGATACTTACATGAATACCAAACCAGTTATTATTAACATGAACCTGAACAAATATGACTGTGCTTTTGATAACCAGTCTTTGTTTAATCAGTTTTTGAAAGTAGATAAACAGAAATTTGATAGGCTCAAAGACATAATACTTGATGTGTAAAATGGAAATAATAGTTGGGATTACTGTGATTTTCTAATATTGACAAGTTTGTCGTGTTTACAGAGGTTGAACCTTCAATTTAATGTTGCTAGCTGTTTGGCAAAATATATGCCAACTTCTAAACAGGTTTCTACGTATCTATAGAAATCATAGTTAGAATTTGAATATATTAACACAAAAATAAATATAAAATAATCAATTTTAAATAGTAAAACTGTTATAAGCTTACCCTTATGCTTTTCAAAATTTTAAGACATTATGAAAATAGGAATATTTATCATAGCTGTATAATCATATATTACTGAAATCTTCAAAAATATAATTTTCTAACAAGTTAAAACCAAATATGATTTTATTTTTAAGCAAAATATACAATATTTTGAGATGTAAATTCTGTAGTTCGGGAACTGCTTGATTTCCAGCTGAGACTTAACTCATAAAATAGTTTTAAATCTACAGTTAAACAAGTCATTAATAGATAGGGAAACTATTAGTACTTTGTCCATCTTCTGGCTGTTCAGAAACAACAAGAGGGCTAGACAGTTCAAATCCAAATTGTTCTGAAACTTTTTTTTAACTTTGCTTCTAATAGGATATTCTTTTTCATTTCTTCCTTATAATTGTACGTCAGGACTTCAATTTCTTCAAAAAATCAAGGATCAAATTTTTCAGTTCCTTTTTCAGCTTTTTAATCCTAAAATTTACATAGAGGATACATGTTTTTGGTTTGAAATTTAGAATTAATAATAAATATAAAAACTCAAAATCTTAAGTATAAATATTTTTCTTTATATTTTACTGTTCAAGGTTCTGTTGTACCATGTGAATAATGTACAAGCTGCTATCTTTGACTAAATTTTAAGATTGAATCTTTAAACAGCCTCAGATATTCTCAGGCAAGTGAAAGGGACTTTGCTTTTTACAACATTTAAGAGTTTTCAGTATTTTTAATGTTCTGATATTTTATCTTTTATATATAATATTTATGATCATGGGAACTTCAGGACGTGTAAAGGTTTAGCACCTGGGGAAGAAGGCGCATGCACTTGCACACAGAGCAGTGAGGAACAGCCAGTGCTCAGTTCCAGACCATTGTGTTTCTGGAGTCTTAAGGGAGGGAACAGAAATGATTTAAGGCGAAGATCCCTGAAAATAATTTTGAAAGGTACTTAGAAAATTCTTTCCCCAGCATGACTCAAAAATTGCAAAAATAGTTTTTAAAAACTATTAAGAGATGTGCATTGGTTACAATTTAAAACAATTTTTTTTGATTTTTTGGGACAGGGTTTCTCTGTGTAGCCCCTGGCTGTCCTGGAACTCACTCTGTACTCCAGGCTGGCCTCGAACTCAAAATCCACCTGCCTCTTAAAAATAAATTTATTCTTTAGTCCTTCCTGTTTCTTTGTCTGATTTTTTTTTGTAGTTGAGAGTTGTTTAATAAAAAGATGTCATGACTCAAATTTAAAAAAAAAAAAGAAAGCAATCTCAACTGACCTGTACCCCTGAGATATCTCAGACACTAACCAGGCAGCATACAGCAGCTGATATGAGGCCCCCAACACATATACAGCAGAGGACTGCTGGGTCTGTCCTCAGTGAGAGAAGATGCACCCAACCCTCGGGTGACTTGGGGCCCAGGAAGTGGGGAGGTCTGTGTGTGTGTAGGAACATTGAATTGGACACAGGACATGGGGAAAGGAGGTATGGGATGGGTCACAGGAAGGAAGACAGACCTTAAAGGGATAAAGTCTGGACTATAAAAAGGATTAAAATTTTATTAAAAATAGAAAGAAAGTAATATTTCTTCTAACACCAAAAATAAGTAATAAAAATAAAATAATAAATAAAATAAATCACATGTCCTGTACGTTCCCTTAAGGCCAACAGTATTTTTGTCAGCTGCATAGGCATAAGATCATTCTCATTATTGTAAAAGTGCTTTCATTACCCTCATGTTCTGAACAAACCTGGTCCACTTCAGAACATATGTGTTGGTGGGGTTTTTTTTGTTGATGTTAACAAGATAAAATATAGTGACTTAAACAAAGCCCATTACATTGGAGCTGGACATGGCAAACCAGCACAAGAGCCTCAAGAGAAGGCTCAAGAATCAGACCCACTCCTTCATATATGCAGGAATCCCATAAAAATACTAAACTGAGGCTTAGGGGATAGCTAAGTGGTTTAGAGCACTGACTGCTTTTCCAGAGTCCCTGAGTTCAAATGCCAGCAACCACATGGTGGCTCACAACCACCTGTAATGAGACCTGATGCCTTCTTCTGGTGTGTCTGAAGATGACAGTGAACTCATGTACAAAAACAAGTAAGTAACTAAGTAAACAAACAAGCAAACAAATAGATAAATAAATCTTAACAAAAAAATACTAAACTGTGAGTACACCAAGTAAGCCTTTGTCAGATCCATACTTCTCCTACTGCACCTGAGATCCGGTCCCCCAGTCTCATCCCCAGATGGGTAGCAGAAAACCTGCTGCAGTCTCTGACCTCTCTGACCCCATCCCCCAGTGGTCACAAAGACCTGTGCTCCCAACCTCTCTCCCCCAACTCAGCTCATTATCTCTGCCTCTAGCACCAGCAGGCTTTCCCTGGGAACATTCCAGCTGAACAGGCCAGGGAAATCTGTTCACGGAAAATTTCCTATCAGACAGCCTACAGGCGCCACACTCTCCCAAAGTCCAGGAAGAAGCAGAAACCAAGGAAGCAAACATTGACTCAACAGAGACAACAGCAGATATCATGATCCAGGCCCATATGCACATCTGACTGCACAAGGATAGGAAAGAAAAGCACAGCATACTTGCCCCTCTAAAACTGAAGCAGGACACTTGCAAAGTTGATGTGTTACTACTGCAGCTACTCTTAAATTCTGTCACAAGAAAGCACATGGGATTGCCTCTGAAGCACTGAGTCTGCTTGCTTCAGAAGACCAGTGCATGCATTCCTAAGTACAATAAGATTGTGAAGAGCACAGAGAAAAATGGTGGAAAATTTTATAATAGCAAGGACTTTGTTCTGCCAATGAACATTACAACGGAGGAGTGCTCTACCACAAAGGGACAGACAGGGCTTGACCGGGAGAAATGCAGAGGAGATCAGATTATTATTTTATCCCTGCACCAGGACACTGATTGAACAAGAAGAAGAAAAGAGAGCACAGCATGTGCTTCCATAGCTGAAGCTGTACACAGAGGAATTTTGGGGAAATACCCACAGGTGATATTGAAATACCACACATGAGCATGCTGGCCTATACCTGGGTACTGCTCCTGCAGTGATGTGCAAACTCCATTTACAAGGATGCAAGAGTACTGCTACAACTGCCAAGCTGCTTGCTTCGGCACAGCAGCACCTATGTTGCTAGCTAGACCAGGATTGTAAGAGCACAAGGAAAATGGAATCACTTTTACAGCAGCAAGGGCTTTGTTATACCGATGGACTTTACAGCAGAGAAGTACTGTCACCCAAGTCAGCACAGATTTACAGAAAGGCAGAGAAAATGAGAATATTCCTGTAGCATTGCTGCAGTATGCTGACTAAACAAGAATGGAACAGGAGAGCACAGCTTATGTGTCCAAGTCTCATGCAGTACACAGTGGCACCTTTGGAAATCACAGACATGTGATTTTGAAAGTGCTACACAAGTGTACATAGTGATATCTCAACTCCATCCTCAACAAATACAGGAGATTACTCACAAAACTATGAAGTTGTGTGCTTCAGAAAAGCACTCCTCATATTCCTAAGTAGATTGGGTTTGTTAAGAACGTAGTGATCATTTTTTTAAACCAGTAGTATTTAATTTTCCCCAGGCCATCTATTCTCTGGAAGTAACAATAAGATGGCTCCTAGTGATACTCTGCCATATTCATAAATCAATGTCTCATTCAGCCATACCCAAAGAAGTTTCCATCTGCATCAGAAGGGAAAAATATGCAATGACCAGAACACACACACACACACACACACACACACACACACACACCCATGCACTTGCACACACATGCTCAGAGAAAGAGAGAGAGAGAGAGATGGATGGACAGACAGACGGACAAACGGACAGACAGACAGACACCTTGGAACACAGAGCCTTAAATGAGATGTCTCCATCAAATCCCTGCCCCCAGAGTTCAGGGAAGCCCACAGAGTGTAAGAGATGGAGGGGATGGAGGACACCAAGACGGAGGGCATGATGCCCTCTAAGTCCACATGGCCAACTCTCATAGGAACTCACAGAGACTGAAGCAGCAAGCCCAGTCCCTAAACCAGTCTGCAGATGAGCCTTTGCATCCATACTATAATTTTCAGCTTAAAGCTTTGAAGGGACGCCTGAATGTGTGCTCAAGGGAGTCTCTGATTCTTTGCCCGCTCCTGGGGTTCTCTTATTCTTTTGTTAGCTTCTCATCTCCACCTTTCATATGATGCCTTTCTTTTTATCTTATTATATTTTATTTTGTTATGTTTGCTGTTATCTCTAAGGAGCCAGTTCTTTTCTAAGGAGAGACAGAAAGGAAGAGATGGCAGAGGAAGTGGAGAGGAACTGTGAGGTGTTGAGAGACGGTAAACGGTATTCTGAGTATATAGTATGAGAAAAGAACCTGTGTTTAACAAAAACAAAAGGTGAGCAAAAAATAACCTGGAATGTTTACAGACAACAGGAAATGAAACATAACATCATGCAAGCCGTGTGAATTAGTTAGGGTCTTACTGCTGTGAACAGACACCATGACCAAGGCAACTCTCATAAGGACAGCATTTAATTGGGGCTGGCTTACAGGTTCAGAGGTTCAGTCCATTATCATCAAGACAGGAACATGGCACCATGTAGGCAGACATGGTACAGGAGGAGTTGATAGTTCTGCATTTTATCTGAAGGCTGCTAGTGAAAGACTAGATTCCTGATAGCTAGGACGAGGTTCTTAGAGCCCAGACCCACCTCCAACAACGCCACACCCTCTAATAGTGCCACACCCAGGGTTGAGCATATAGAAATCATCACACCATGCTCACAAATTGAAGAAGGTGAGAAAGAAAGAATGTTGTCACACTTTCACAACAAGAGCTTTGTAATAGCAATGGTGTTACAACAGAGAAGGGCTGTTTCACAGGAGGGAAACATGACTTACAGGAAAGCAGAGGAAATGATATGCTTTTCAAAGCATTGTGCCAGGACACTGATTGAACAAGAGTGGAATAGAAGGCAGCACATCACACAAGAATATAACTGAAACAGTACAGTGGTATCCTTTCAAAGCCTGCACACAGGACAAAGCACCTCAGAATGTCATATTTGCACACTATTATGTCGATGACGGCTGCATCAATATCTAAACTCCATGACAACAAAGCTTACCAGATTCCTCATGCAATTCTGAAGTTGCTTGCTTGAGAATAGCAGAGAATTTGTTCACAGTGGAAGGGGATTTGTTAGGAACATGGTGAAAATGGAAACACTTTGCCAACACCATGAACTTCCTGAAACAGGAATGTTGTTGTGATCATAAGAAAGCAGCGTGAGAATGTGCTCCATGGGGTGTGGGGAAGGGGGTTCATCAGCGGGGCCATGCTGAGGCTTCCCTTCCCACTCGGGACCAGCCACAGGAAGCTATAGTATAAAATAGAGTTCATTTTGGGCATGGGGAGGGGAGTTAAGGGGGTGGTAGAGGTAGAGAAAGGCAGAGAGAAGGAGAGTAGAGTAGAGGCCGGCCATGACCACATGGAGAGGAGGAGAGGAGCGAGAAGGGAAGAGCCCAAGAGGGCAAGAGAGGGGGAAAGAGGAGAGTAAGAGAGGCAAGAGAGGGGGGACACAGGAGGGGGCACGCAGCCCCTGTTCTAGTGGGCCAGACCTACCTGGTTGTTGCCAAGTAACTGTGGGGAGGGGCATACCTGGCTATTGCAAGGTCCCTTTGGGGAGGGACATACCTGGCTGTTGCCAGGTGACTGTGGGGTGGAGCTTAGACAGAATCCTAGCACAAGTACTATAACTCAGGTCTGAATAGATTTACAGGAAAGTATTTTAAAAAGCACATTATAGTGGCACTAAAACAGGCCACTGGGTGGATAGGAATGTCAGAGAGGAGCACAGTATTCCTATTCACACCTGAAGCAGCCCTCAGTGCCACTTTAGGAAAGCACATGAACGTGATATTGAATTGCAACCCAAGAGCGCATTGGCCTATACCCACTTACTGCTACTGCAGTGGTTTCTAAATGTCATCTGTAACGAAGCACAGGAGATTACTTGGACAAGTCTGAAGTTGGTTTCCAGACAACTGTAATGCATAGGTTCCAGCATGGGTAGTGATTGTCAACAACACATTGAAAAGTATTGTCCTTGGACAGCAGGAAGATGTATGGCATAATGGTGGATGTCATGGAGATGTACTGTAACAGAAGTGGTGACTGACTTACAAAAGGGCAGATCCCTGACCTATGGCTGACTGAGTGACAAGAATGGAAGTGGAGAGCACAGCAAAAGCATCAGTCACTGAAGCAGGACAAAGAGGCATCCTTGGAAGAAACAAAAAGTTACTGTGACTAAAACAGCCAACGGTGGCATATTTGCAAACAGCAATGTGCTACTGCTGTAGAGTTATCTAAGCTCCGTCTACAACAGTGCTGGAAAGTTTACTTCTGCAACTCTGAAGTTGCTTATTTGTGAACAGGAGCACCTAAGACCCTAATGTACAGTGATTGTTAAGGACACAGTGAAGATTATGCTACTTTTACAAAGCAGAACTTACTTTCCTAGATGCAGCTTACCAAGAAGCACTGTCCCTTACATGAGGATAACAGACAAGAAAGCAGAGGACCTGAGAATGCTCCAGTAGCACTTACCCAAACCCTGACTGAACAAGAATGGATAGGAGATCACAGCATAGGCCTGTATAACTGAAACAGTGCTCTGTGGCATCTCTGCAGCACAAACTGACACGTGACTCAAGCGCCTCACGATGGCATATTTGCAGAAATCTACGCACTGTTACAGCAGTTGTGACTCACCTAACTCCATTTACCAGGGAGCACAGGAGACTATGTGCTCGATCTAAAGTTGCTTGCTTCAGTACATCTCAAGTGGATCAGGATAGTTAAGAACACGGTTAAGGGGCTGACTGAAGATCTTCTCCTCTCTTGTTTCCCCAGATCCAAACTGCAGTCTCATCCCCAGCTCTTCTGAAGAATAATTATGGCAGCCTTAACTGCCCACCCTGACCCTTGATTTCCTTTTCTGTGGTGTCCACAGATCTTCCCATTCCAACCTCCTTTGTCCTTGCTTGGTCTCAGCCTCCAAAACCCACAGCCACCCCCTGATCACCCAAGGAGGACTCCTGCCTGAGAAAGCAATTGACTTTAGTCTGAAGCCCAATTCATACTTCTCCTTCTGTAACTCGACATCCAAACCTTCTCCCAGGTTTATCTTCAGCTGTGTAGCAGGAAACCTGCTGCAGTCTCTATCCTCTCTGACCTCATCTTCAACACTCATTTTCGCTGATGCCCTTCCCCTCCAATAAGCCCTGGGGCTGAAACAATGTCATGATTGGTCACCAACACTCATTTCCGCTGATGCCCCGCCCCTCCAATAAGCCCTGGGGCTGAAACAATGTCATGATTGGTCACCAACACTCATTTCTGGTGATGCCCCGCCCCTCCAATAAGCCCTGGGGCTGAATCAATGTCATGATTGGTCGCCAACATTCATTTCTGTTGATGCCCCGCCCCTCCAATAAGCCCTGGGGCTGAAATAATGTCATGATTGGTCACCAACATTCATTTTCGCTGATGCCCCGCCCCTCCAATAAGCCCTGGGGCTGAAACAATGTCATGATTGGTCGCCAACATTCATTTTCGCTGATGCCTCTCCCCTCCCATAACCTGTGGGGTAGAAACCTCAAGAGTGGTCGCCAACACTCATTTCCGCTGATGCCTCTCCCCTCCAATAAGCCCTGGGGTTGAAATAATTTAATGATTAGGGGCAAACCCTCATTTTTGCCGATGCCCTGTTCCTCCCATAAGCCCAGAAGATGAAAAAAAGTCATGATTGGTCGCGAACATTCATTTCTGCTGATGCCTCACCCCTCCCATGACCCGTGGGGTAGAAACGTCCTGATTGGTCGCCAACACTCATTTCCGCTGATGCCCCGCTCTTCCCCATGATTGGTCACCAACACTCATTTCCGCTGATGTCCCACCCCCCTATAATCTCCGGGGCTAAAACAATGTCCTGATTGGTTGTCAACACTCATTTCCATTGATGCCCCGCCTCTTCCTGTAAACTCTGCCCTTAAATACCGAGGTCGTTGGGTGGGAACAGCCATATTGGCTGCTGCCTCCGGCTCCAGCTGAACCCCTCTGGTCTCTTCAGAGGTGCTTTGGGACTGTGGGACTGTGTTCTTTGGACCCGCCCTGCCCCTCTGAGCAGGTGGGAACTGCTGAGGCTGTTGTGTAAGTGCCACCGCCATGGCCGAAGCTCCTTCTCAAGTGCGACAGAACTATGACTGGCACTGCGAGGATGCCATCAGCACCCATGTCCAGCTGGACCTCTATGCCTCCTACATGTACATGTCGATGGCCGTCTACTTCGACCGTGATGACGTGGCCCAGGAGAACTTCAAGCGGTTCTTCTTGAGCAAGTCACACAGCTGCCAGAGCAGGGCCGAGATGTTCATGAACCTGCAGAACAAGCGTGGAGGCTGTGTCAACCTTCGTGACCTCGCAAGACCAGAGCGTGAGAGCTGGTATGGGGGCTTCCAGGCCTTGGAATGCGCCTTCCACATGGAGATGATGATCAACCAGAGCCTGCTGAACATGCACAAAGTGGCCAAGGAAAAAGGCGACGACCACCTCTGCCAATTCCTCGAGCAAAACTGCCTGGATCAGCAGGTCCAAGTTCTGAAGGAGATGAGCGGCTACCTGACCACCCTGCGCCAGATGGGGGATGGAGAGCATAACATGGTCGAGTACCTCTTTGAAAAGCTCAGCCTGTCATAAAGTTTCAAGTGGACTGAACCGGGATGCCCCTCTGCCATGGGGTCTGTCTCTGGTCATTACACCTGATGTCCACGTCGCTTTTGAAGCAAAGTTCACTCGTGTTCTGTTTCTGATTAAAATAAAATTTGTTTGTTTGCAGCAAAATTAAAGTTGATGTTTCAATTCTTAACTTTGGGGACTGGGGGTGTAGCCACGTCACAGTGTTTATAGTACTCAGGAAACCGTAGCAGGCATCTCAACCATGGCAATAAGCAGGGATATGGTGGTGCAGACCTGAAATCACAGCACCGTGGAGTTAGAGGCAGGGATATCAAGTATTCATTGCCATCCTCTGCTTGATAGCAAGGTGGAGGCCCTCCTGAGGTACAGGAGACGGTCCCATAAAATTACACCACTACCAAAAATCCCTCTCTCTGTGGGAAAAATGAATGTGGATCTCACGGGAGTTGTAAAATTGGTGGTCTGGAGAATATCTCCACAGTTTTCCCATTATTTTTTAACTTTGAATATCCAGAAGACTGTTGGTGAGAGGGGGATGGGAGGAGAGCGTGTATGAAGGGGAAACTGAGGGGGGGCAGCAATCGGAATGTAAAGTAAATAAATAAATGCCGGCTTGTGTACTGGAGGCTTTCCAGAGAGATCTCTGGCCATCTGGGTGTGAGTGTTCAGGCAAAGGGGAGAGAGTAAGAGCAGGAAGGGGGAGTCGTCTCCACAATCTCCACCACCCCTGCTGCTGCAGCTGGCCTCACCTCAGTCTCTGCCATGCTGTCTCAGCTGCTCCACATCATGTAGCACTGAGTCAGGCTGCACTGGGCTGAGCCAGGAGGCGGGGCAGCTTCAGGTGGTGTTTTGGGAGAGCTGATTTCTTCCCAATGGGCAGCATTACAGCTCTTGTTGACAGAAGCTCTTGGAGGACGGAGTAGTTCTCACACACAGTTATTCTTTCTGGATAGGACTCCTATATACAGTTTGGGGATGGGTCAGGGGCTGAGAGCTTGGGGTACCTTATCTGCATGTGGGAGGGCTTGGTGCTCCTCCTATGTGCCTGCTGAGCACAGACCTCTCTATGGGGCATGGGGGGCGGGGGTTGGGAGCTATAGCTACATGACAGGAGCCAGGGTCCCAAGGAGTGTAGCCAAACACCTATCTTTCCTTGCAGGCGATAGTCACCTGCTGGGTCACCAGGGTTTCAAGCCTGAGCTCTACCAGTGGCCAGGCTGCCTATCACAGCCCACCACCCCGCAAATAAATTAATTCTTAAAAAAGATAGGGGTGGACATCTAGACAATTAAGCGACTTAGTTCTGTGGGATGAACAACGAATGGGTTTCCAGGAGAAGCAGAAGACCAACACATGAAAGAAACAAGAGTGTCAGGACACAGGGAATTTAAAGTAAGGGGAAGAATGTGGAAGTCCCAAATAGAGAAAAAGGAGAATGAAAATGACAAATTTTATTAGAACTTACAAAGAGCTTCCATCGAGAGGATGGAAAGACCCCCCCACCCCCAGAGCTGGAGTTCCCTAAGGGGTCTCACAGTCGGGGGCTTAAAGACTTCCAGGGCATTCCACCTTTCAGGTTCCCTACCAGTTCCTGAGGCATACCATTTCTGCCAGTCTTTAGCAATTTGTAACAGTTGATGTGTCCTGGAGGAGCATGTCACAACCCTAGTGGCAGCTCCTAAAATAGCTGTCCCTGCTTTCCTAATGGTTGAGCTGACCCTCCTCCAGGACTCAGTCTCAGAAATCAACACAGACTGTCAGTAGGTTTTATAGTGACTATTGCTGTGCCTGCCTACTGCTATGGTGCTGTTTTTAGGGTGTCAAACAGAAAGAGACCTTCAGGGGTGGGCCATTAGGGCGTACACAGAAAGCTGCTGCAGACCTCAGTTGGCCACGAAGGTCTAAGGCCCAGGGCAGATACTTGATGATTATATACTAATATACAAATGGTAAAATCATGAGAATAACTATAACCTCTACTAAAAACATGACAAACAAAACAGTTGGGGAAATGAGCCCTCATTGCTGGAGAATGGGTAAGGAAATCATCAAAACAACAACAATAAAAAAAACCCAGAATCGTCTATAACATCTGCCATAACTGTCAGCAAGACTGATGAGTCCCGTGCTGCTTTTCTCTATTTTAAGGTGCACACCCTGGAGAAGACCACTGGTATATTAAGCTATTTTCTATTTCTATGATAAAATACTATATCAAAGGTAACTTGTGGAAGAAAGGGTTTGTTTGGTTCATGCTTCCAGAGTTTTAGAGTCCATTAAGATGGAGTAAGGCATGACAGTGGAATTGGAACCTGAGGGCTCACATCTTAAACCATTAATACAAAGCAGAGCACAAGCTTGAAATGGTGGGTCTCCTAACTCTCAAAGACTTCCGCCAGTATCATATGTCCTCCATCGAGATCAAACCCCCAAGCCTCCTCAGAACAGTGCCACCACATGGGACCAAGTATTCAAATACCTGATACTATGGTGTGTCATCCCATGGAAAACACCACATTCCACTGCGTGGTACCAATTGTCTTCTGAACATATATATATACATATGTATATATATATAATATAATATATTTCAAAATGAATGTAGTCTAACTTTAAGAGCCTCCATATTTTTCCCACCATCACTACATTGCTTAAGATGTTCCTAGCCTCACAGACTTAAAGTACTAGGATGGAGAATACCCAGAAAGCCCCAACCCACTTAGAAAAGAAAGGTTGTGGTTTCAGGTAAAGGGAGGGGGGACTTATCGGGATGCAAAGTGAATAAGTAAAAAAAAAAATGAAATTAGAAAACCCCTCAAGTCTCTTTAGAAACACTAGGCAATCTCCTAATTGTTGCTCCTTATAAAATAAAAAATTAAATGACATATTTCTCATATATAATAGAATATACCCTACAATTTCAAAAGGCATGACTATAGACATAATGAGGAAAAAGTTGCACCAATCAGTACTGAAACCCAGCAGGGCCAATGCCATCCCCTGTACCTCCATGGTTGATACCAAAGGGCTTACACAGCTGCACCCTCCCGGCTTTGCTGCCTTTAGCATACTATCTATCTCTTGGGCTGGGCCCATCCTACGAAGTCAGCCATGCTGAATAGATGTTGCACAGTACTGGCATCTCCAACATCTTGGGGTCTCCATGTCAACTGAGGCTTAATTTTCAGGGCTGCATGGTTGGCTTTCTTAGGGTCTCTTGTCCCGCAGGTCCTTCATACACGCACTTGTCTTCCACACACTGCCTAACCCCAGGGGTTCTCTGAAACTGTGAGGGAACAGTCCATGCATGACCCCTTTACTCTTACAGCTGCATGTGACTTCGTGTGACTGTATGTGACTTTACATGACCTTAAAGCCATCGTGGCAAGAGTGCCTAGTTTAGCTGTCAGCCT
Organism: Apodemus sylvaticus; assembly: GCF_947179515.1. Classification (NCBI taxonomy): domain Eukaryota; kingdom Metazoa; phylum Chordata; class Mammalia; order Rodentia; family Muridae; genus Apodemus; species Apodemus sylvaticus. The sequence continues at coordinate 11,958,427 of NC_067495.1, read as the reverse complement.
GGCATAACCTTGGCTCCCTTTTGCCAGTTTAACAGCTTTCTGTGTTGTAGCATTGTGGCATCCCAAATGTCCTTAGGCACTTTTCTTTCACAATACAGAAGCATAGCTGGGTGGGATCTTTTCACAAGGGTACCATATTCTTAGTTGAGTGCACCTCAGGTGTTTCTGTAAGGACATCAACTTCCCCAACAAGGACATCTCCAAGCACAAGCTTTGACAGTGGCCCTAACCTTGTCAATCTCAGTGGTTTGTACATTCTGTATTTCAATCTGGTCTTTTTTCTGATGTTCATTACAAACATGCACAAGAATGATTACTAATAACCACGTGACAGACTGCAACGCACTTCTCTCTTCGGCTGATTCCATCCCCTGGTAGCAGCTTTCCTCAACAGGTATACAGCAACTCTGGCATCTCTAATTCTCAGAGTCTCCAAGGCAATCCAAGCTTAACCTTCAAAGCTTAGTTCACTGGCCTCTCTGGGCCTCCATGCAGGGACACTCCCATGACACACGCCTGGCCTGGACACTTCTCCTTAGCTGCAGAGGGAAATTCCACAATCCTCCCTTTTCAATCCTTGCTCTGAAGTCAGAATCAAATTGCCTATACTGTCAAGTTTTTCTGCATGCTGGTGTGGCCACAAGGCCCCCTCATTCAAATGCAAATCTACCAATTTTCTGGTTTTTACTGCATTAGCTTGGCTATCTGAGAACCCATTTTGTAAACCAGGTTGACCTGAACTCAGAGATTCACCTGCCTCTGCCTCCCAAGTGCTGTTATTAAAGGCATACATCACCACACGTTGCCCTACACTTTAATTTCTCTTTACAGGTGGAAGCTTACTTGCATAAGGAGTTACTCTCCAAGGTCACCGCTCCCTTTATTCCTTTAGCTTCAGGCTTTTGTGTACAAAAGTGGGAAGAGGCCTTCTGCTCCTTCGCACTGCATACAAATTATGTGAATTATGTTGCATATCTCTGTCCACTGTCTGGCTATCCTGCCATGTTCTGCTCTGTTGTTCAAATACTGAGTGGCTGTGCTTCCAAACAGAGCATCCACGGGGTTGCAAACTGTCAAAAGGGAGCAAATAGGGAACACATCCTTTGAAATATTCAAAACAGGGCTCCAGCTGTCTTTCAGAGAATTCAGGCAGATGACTCCATGACTGTTGGTGGTGTGGTGATAGATTCTGGTATGGAAGGTAACCTTTGGTGGCTTAAATGGATAATCTGAAGAAAATGTGATGTCCAGGAAAAAATACACCGCCAACCAACTTTTTGTTTTTTCCAAGGATGCCTCTTTGTCCTGCTTAAGTGACTGATGCTTTTGCTGTGCTCTCCACTTCCATTCTTGTCACTCAGTCAGCCATAGGTCAGGGATCTGCCCTTTTGTAAGTCAGTCACCACTTCTGTTACAGTACATCTCCATGACATCCACCATTATGCCATACATCTTCCTGCTGTCCAAGGACAATACTTTTCAATGTGTTGTTGACAATCACTATCCATGCTGGAACCTATGCATTACAGTTGTCTGGAAACCAACTTCAGACTTGTCCAAGTAATCTCCTGTGCTTCTTTACAGATGACATTTAGAAACCACTGCAGTAGCAGTAAGTGCGTATAGGCCAATGCGCTCTTGGGTTGCAATTCAATATCACGTTCATGTGCTTTCCTAAAGTGGCACTGAGGGCTGATTCAGGTGTGAATGGGAATACTGTGCTCCTCTCTGCCATTCCTGTCCACCCGGTGGCCTGTTTTAGTGCCACTATAATGTGCTTTTTAAAATACTTTCCTGAAAATCTACTCAGACCTGAGTTATAATACTTGTGCTAGGATTCTGGCTAAGCTCCACCCCACAGTCACCTGACAACAGCCAGGTATGTCCCTCCCCAAAGGGACCTTGCAATAGCCAGGTATGCCCCTCCCCACAGTTACTTGGCAACAACCAGGTAGGTCTGGCCCACTAGAACAGGGGCTGCGTGCCCACTCCTGCGTCCCCCCTCTCTTGCCTCTCTTACTCTCCTCTTTCCCCCTCTCTTGCCCTCCTGGGCTCTTCCCTTCCTGCTCCCCTTCCCCTCTCTCCACGTGGTCATGGCCGGCCTCTACTCTACTCTCCTTCTCTCTGCCTTTCTCTACCTCTACCACCCCCTTAACTTGCCTCCCCATGCCCAAAATGAACTCTATTCTATACTATAGCTTCCTGTGGCTGGTCCTGAGTGGGAAGGGAAGCCTCAGCATGGCCCCGCTGATGAACCCCCTTCCCCACACCCCATGGAGCACATTCTCACGCTGCTTTCTTATGATCACAACAACTGGTGCATCTTACCATTCACTGTTTCAGGAAGTTCATGGTGTTGGCAAAGTGTTTCCATTTTCACCATGCTCCTAACAAATCCCCTTCCACTGTGAACAAACTCTATGCTATTCTCAAGCAAGCAACTTCAGAATTGCATGAGGAATCTGGTAAGCTTTGTTGTCATGGAGTTTAGATATTGATGCAACCGTCATCGACATAATAGTGTGAAAATATGACATTCTGAGGTGCTTTGTCCTGTGTGCATGCTTTGAAAGGATATCACTGTAGTGTTTCAGTTATATACTTGTGTGATGTGCTGTCTTCTATTCCACTCTTGTTCAATCAGTGTCCTGGCACAATGCTTTGAAAAGCATATCATTTCCTCTGCTTTCCTGTAAGTCATGTTTCCCTCCTGTGAAACAGCCCTTCTCTGTTGTAATACCATTGCTATTACAAAGCTCTTGTTGTGAAAGTGTGACAACATTCTTTCTTTCTCACCTTCTTCAATTTGTGAGCATGGTGTGATGGTTTCTATATGCTCAGCCCTGGGTGTGGCACTATTAGAGGGTGTGGTGTTGTTGGAGGTGGGTGTGGGCTATAAGACCCTTGTCCTAGCTATCCAGACGCTAGTCTTTCACTAGCAGCCTTCAGATAAAGATGCAGAACTCTCAACTCCTCCTGCACCATGCCTGCCTGGATGCTGCCATGTTCCTGCCTTGATGATAATGGACTGAACCTCTAAACCTGTAAGCCAGCCCCAATTAAATGCTGTCCTTATGAGAGTTACCTTGATCATGGTGTCTGTTCACAGCAGTAAGACCCTAACTAATTCACACGGCTTGCATGATGTTATGTTTCATTTCCTGTTGTCTGTAAACGTTCCAGGTTATTTTTTGCTCACCTTTTGTTTTTGTTAAACACAGGTTCTTTTCTCATACTATATACTCAGAATACCGTTTCCCCTCTCTCAAAACCTCACAGTTCCTCTCCACTTCCTCTGCCATCTCTTCCTTTCTGTCTCTCCTTAGAAAAGAACTGGCTCCTTAGAGATAACAACAAACATAACAAAATAAAATATAATAAGATAAAAAGAAAGGCATCATATGAAAGGTGGAGATGAGAAGCTAACAAAAGAACAAGAGAACCCCAGGAGCGGGCAAAGAATCAGAGACTCCCTTGAGCACACATTCAGGCGTCCCTTCAAAGCTTTAAGCTGAAAATTATAGTATGGATGCAAAGGCTCATCTGCAGACTGGTTTAGGGACTGGGCTTGCTGCTTCAGTCTCTGTGAGTTCCTATGAGAGTTGGCCATGTGGACTTAGAGGGCATCATGCCCTCCGTCTTGGTGTCCTCCATCCCCTCCATCTCTTACACTCTGTGGGCTTCCCTGAACTCTGGGGGCAGGGATTTGATGGAGACATCTCATTTAAGGCTCTGTGTTCCAAGGTGTCTGTCTGTCTGTCTGTCCGTCTGTCCGTCTGTCTGTCTGCCTGTCCATTCATCTGTGTGTGTGTGTGTGTGTGTTCTGGTCATTGCATATTTTCCCTTCTGATGCAGATGGAAACTTCTTTGGGTATGGCTGAATGAGACATTGATTTATGAATATGGCAGAGTATCACTAGGAGCCATCTTATTGTTACTTCCAGAGAATAGATGGCCTGGGGAAAATTAAATACTACTGGTTTAAAAAAATGATCACTACGTTCTTAACAAACCCAATCTACTTAGGAATATGAGGAGTGCTTTTCTGAAGCACACAACTTCATAGTTGTGTGAGTAATCTCCTGTATTTGTTGAGGATGGAGTTGAGATATCACTATGTACACTTGTGTAGCACTTTCAAAATCACATGTCTGTGATTTCCAAAGGTGCCACTGTGTACTGCATGAGACTTGGACACATAAGCTGTGCTCTCCTGTTCCATTCTTGTTTAGTCAGCATACTGCAGCAATGCTACAGGAATATTCTCATTTTCTCTGCCTTTCTGTAAATCTGTGCTGACTTGGGTGACAGTACTTCTCTGCTGTAAAGTCCATCGGTATAACAAAGCCCTTGCTGCTGTAAAAGTGATTCCATTTTCCTTGTGCTCTTACAATCCTGGTCTAGCTAGCAACATAGGTGCTGCTGTGCCGAAGCAAGCAGCTTGGCAGTTGTAGCAGTACTCTTGCATCCTTGTAAATGGAGTTTGCACATCACTGCAGGAGCAGTACCCAGGTATAGGCCAGCATGCTCATGTGTGGTATTTCAATATCACCTGTGGGTATTTCCCCAAAATTCCTCTGTGTACAGCTTCAGCTATGGAAGCACATGCTGTGCTCTCTTTTCTTCTTCTTGTTCAATCAGTGTCCTGGTGCAGGGATAAAATAATAATCTGATCTCCTCTGCATTTCTCCCGGTCAAGCCCTGTCTGTCCCTTTGTGGTAGAGCACTCCTCCGTTGTAATGTTCATTGGCAGAACAAAGTCCTTGCTATTATAAAATTTTCCACCATTTTTCTCTGTGCTCTTCACAATCTTATTGTACTTAGGAATGCATGCACTGGTCTTCTGAAGCAAGCAGACTCAGTGCTTCAGAGGCAATCCCATGTGCTTTCTTGTGACAGAATTTAAGAGTAGCTGCAGTAGTAACACATCAACTTTGCAAGTGTCCTGCTTCAGTTTTAGAGGGGCAAGTATGCTGTGCTTTTCTTTCCTATCCTTGTGCAGTCAGATGTGCATATGGGCCTGGATCATGATATCTGCTGTTGTCTCTGTTGAGTCAATGTTTGCTTCCTTGGTTTCTGCTTCTTCCTGGACTTTGGGAGAGTGTGGCGCCTGTAGGCTGTCTGATAGGAAATTTTCCGTGAACAGATTTCCCTGGCCTGTTCAGCTGGAATGTTCCCAGGGAAAGCCTGCTGGTGCTAGAGGCAGAGATAATGAGCTGAGTTGGGGGAGAGAGGTTGGGAGCACAGGTCTTTGTGACCACTGGGGGATGGGGTCAGAGAGGTCAGAGACTGCAGCAGGTTTTCTGCTACCCATCTGGGGATGAGACTGGGGGACCGGATCTCAGGTGCAGTAGGAGAAGTATGGATCTGACAAAGGCTTACTTGGTGTACTCACAGTTTAGTATTTTTTTTGTTAAGATTTATTTATCTATTTGTTGGCTTGTTTGCTTGTTTACTTAGTTACTTACTTATTTTTGTATGTGAGTTTACTGTCATCTTCAGACACACCAGAAGAGGGCATCAGATCTCATTACAGATGGTTGTGAGCCACCATGTGGTTGCTGGGATTTGAAGTCAGGGCCTCTGAAAAAGCAGTCAGTGCTCTAAACCACTTAGCTATCCCCTAAGCCTCAGTTTAGTATTTTTATGGGATTCCTGCATATATGAAGGAGTGGGTCTGATTCTTGTGCCTTCTCTTGAGGCTCTTGTGCTGGTTTGCCTTGTCCAGCTCCAATGTAATGGGCTTTGTTTAAGTCACTATATTTTATCTTGTTAACATCAACAAAAAAACCTACGAAGACATATATTCTGAAGTGGACCAGGTTTGTTCAGAACACGAGGGAAATCAAAGCACTTTTACAATGATGACAATGTTCTTATACTTATGCAGCTGACAAAAATACTGTTGGCCTTAAGGGAAAGTACAGGACCTGTGATTTATTTTATTTATTATTTTATTTTTATTATTTATTTTTGGTGTTAGAAGAAATGTTAATTTCTTTCTATTTTTAATAAAATGTTAATCCTTTTTATAGTCCAGACTTCATCCCCTTTAAGGTCTGCCTTCCTGTGACCCATCCCATACATCCTTTCCCCGGGTCCTGTGTCCAATTTAATGTTCCTACACACACACAGACCTCCCCACTCCCTGGGCCCCAAGTCACTCGAGGGTTGGGTGCATCTTCTCTCACTGAGGACAGACCCAGCAGTCCTCTGCTGTATATGTGTTGGGGGCCTCATATCAGCTGCTGTATGCTGCCTAGTTAGTGTCTGAGATATCTCAGGGGTCCAGGTCAGTTGAGATTGCTTTTTTTTTTTTAAATTTGACTCATGACATCTTTTTATTAAACAACTCTCAACTACAAAAAAAAAAAATCAGACAAAGAAACAGAAAGTACTAAAGAATAAATTTATTTTTAAGAGGCAGGTGGATTTTGAGTTCGAGGCCAGCCTGGAGTACAGAGTGAGTTTCAGGACAGCCAGGGGCTACACAGAGAAACCCTGTCCCAAAAAATAAAAAAAAAATTGTTTTAAATGGTAACCAATGCACATGTCTTAATAGTTTTTAAAAACTATTTTTGCAATTTTTGAGTCATGCTGGGGAAAGAGTTTTCTAAGTACCTTTCAAAATTATTTTCATTTTAATCTTCCCCTTAAATCATTTCTGTTCCCTTCCTTAAGACTCCAGAAACACAATGGTCTGGAACTGAGCACTGGCTGTTCCTCGCTGCTCTGTGTGCAAGTGCATGCGCCTCCTTCCCCAGGCGCTAAACCTTTACACGTCCCGGAGTTTCCATGATCATAAATATTATATATAAAAGATAAAATATCAGAACATTAAAAATACTGAAAACTCTTAAATGTTGTAAAAAAAAAAGTCCCTTTCACTTGCCTGAGAATATCTGAGGCTGTTTAAAGATTCAATCTTAAAATTTAGTCAAAGATAGCAGCTTGTACATTATTCACATGGTACAACAGATCCTTGAACAGTAAAATATAAAGAAAAATATTTATACTTAAGATTTTGAGTTTTTATATTTATTATTAAATCTCAATTTCAAACCAAAAACATGTATCCTGTTTGTATCTTTTAGGAGGAAATTAAAAAGCTGAAAAGGGAACTGGAAAATTTGATCCTTGATTTTTTGAAGAAATTGAAGTGCTGACGTACAATTATAAGGAAGAAATGAAAAAGAATATCCTATTAGAAGCGAAGTTAAAAAAAAGTTTCAGAACAATTTGGATTTGAACTGTCTAGCCCTCTTGTTGTTTCTGAACAGCCAGAAGATGGAGAAAGTTCTAATAGTTTCCCTATCTATTAATGACTTGTTTAACTGTAGATTTAAAACTATTTTATGAGTTAAGTCTCAGCTGGAAATCAAGCAGTTCCTGAACTACAGAATTTACATCTCAAAATATTGTATATTTTGCTTAAAAATAAAATCATATTTAGTTTTTAGTTGTTAGAATATCATATTTTTGAAGACTTCAGTAATATATGATTATACAGCTATGATAAATATTCCTATTTTCATAATATCTTAAAATTTTGAAAAGCATAAGGGTAAGCTTATAACAATTTTACAATTTAAAATTGATTATTTTATATTTATTTTTGTGTTAAGATATTCAAATTCTAACTATGATTTCTATAGATACGTAGAAACCTGTTTAGAAGTTGACATATATTTTGCCAAACAGCTAGCAACATTAAATTGAAGGTTCAACCTCTGTAAACACGACAACTTGTCAATATTAGAAAATCACAATAATCCCAACTATTATTTCCATTTTACACATCAAGTATAATGTCTTTGAGCCTATCAAATTTCTGTTTATCTACTTTCAAAAACTGATTAAACAAAGACTGGTTATCAAAAGCACAGCCATATTTGTTCAGGTTCATGTTAATAATAACTGATTTGGTATTCATGTAAGTATCTGGAAGTGGCCAGAATAAAGCAAGATGGTGGTGGTGGACCTTAATTAAAAAGCCGTCACAGCAATGCCACACAATCCCTTCAATCTGACCCTCTCTGCAGTCTTCAAACCAGGACAGCAGGTTCGTTGTGTTTCAGTGTAGGCAGATTTCCGACCTGGAATGCTCCATGTGGTGTAAGAAAATGTAATGGGTATTTCTTGCTTCCTAGCCCATATGGGTTTCCATTGATATTTGTTCCTATCAGCTCCAGAGTTTGCTCTAAGAGATCTGACAGGGGAACAACACTAATTTCCAAAACTCCAGGATCATCAGGATGGTGCCTTAGTACCAGGGCAATTCCAAACTCATAATTGACTACAGATGAGTGCCAGCAATATTGTTTGCTGTCCTTTTCTACTGGTACCCAACCAGGAATGTGCCTGTTTTCATTAGGTACTGACTTCCCGTTCTGTTTTTCTATTTCCTTTGCTGGTATCCAGCACTCTGGGATAGGCTTGAAGTCTTCCTCTTTTGTGCTTTCTTTTGAATGTGGAAATTTTTTAAATCTTTGTCTGCTTGCTTGTTAGGTGTTCTATCTAGTTGAGCCCAACGGTATGGCTGACCTCTGTAGTTAGTGACATAGCAGCATGTTCCGTCCACTTTTTCTGTTGCAACCGCATTGTACACATCTGCATCAAATGCCTTTTCACTTAGTGTTTCAGTTGCCAAAACTTTACATGGTTGATGATCCCACTTGGCTGAAGGCTCAGTTTTTACGTCCGTCACAAACACACACGGCATCTTCCACTGCACAGAGCCTAGGTGGTTCATGGTGCCCACGCGCAACCTGTCTCCACTGCGCTGGGACCCCGGGGGGAGAGGTCTGCAGCAAGAAGCAGAAAGAATACAAACACCATCCAGAGGATCCAAACAGCCGAGACTGCTGTTCTTACCATGGGGTCTCCTTCCTCCTCAGCTTCTTCCAGCCTTTCCTCAATTCAACCACAGGAGCCCCAGGCTTCTGTCCATTGGTTGGTTATCTGCATCTGGCTCTTTCAGCTGCTTGTTGGGACTCTTGGAGGGCAGCCATGCTAGGCTCCAGTCTGCAAGCACACCACAGCACCAGGAACAGTCTCAGGCCCCAGGACCTCCCCTTGAGCTGGATCCCAATGTGGGCCTGTCACTGAACCTCCTTTCCCTCAGTCTCCTCTCCATCTCTGCCCTGCAGTTCTTTCAGACAGGAACAATTGTGGGTCAGAGTTTTTGACTGTGGGATGGCGACCCCAGTCTCCGCCCCACTTGATGTCCTGTCCCTCCACTGGAGGTGGACCCTACAAGTTCTCCCTCCCACTGTAATGCATGCCATTCAAGGTCCCTCCCTTTGAGTTCTGAGAGTTTCTCACCTTCCAGGACCTGTAATACTAATTGTAGCACCACACCAGAACTCTGACTGACCAAGAATGGTATGGTATATGAGACAACAGCCTGTGCATCTGTAACTGAGGCAGTACACAGTACTCTCCGTGGACAAAATACACGTTATTTAAAATGTTGCACAAGGGCATATTCGTCTATAACAATGTATATACAAATGTATGAACTAGTGCAAAGATATTTAAATGCCATCTATAACAAAGGATACAGGCTTAATCATTAGATTCTGAAGCTGCTTGATTCAGAACACCAGCACATAAGTTCCTAAGTGGACTAGAATTGTTAAGATCTCAGTTAAAATGATAATAAATTTACAACAGCGAGAAGTTTGTCCTGTCAGTTAACATCACAGTAATACACTGACTGTAAGAGAAGTGGTGGCCAATATACAGAGAAGAAAATACATGAGCTCATTAACAGAGGACCGCCCCAGGACAGTAACTGAACAAGATTACATGACAGCAGGGAAAACATGTCTGCAACTGAAGGAGAACCCAGTGGCACCCCTGGAAATCACAAGTGCATGTGATTCTCATCAGTGTTTTGAAAAACAGATGCAATTCTATCATGGAGAAATTGAAATTCCTTTAACAACAATGCATACCTGCTAACTTACACACCTCTGAAGTGGTTTGCATCATGACAGCAGTACATAGATTTCAGTGCCATGGAATAGAGAAAAACACTGTGGAAAAGGGCAGTAGTATTGCAAGAGCAAGAACTTTCCAATACCAACACAACAAATACAGTTCTGTGCTGTAGCAGAAGTGCTGGTTGATATACTGGGAAGATAGCAGGTGATATTGTCTTTATAGACGTGCAAGTGGTCAATGGCTGAACTTTAGTGGAATAGTTAAGTAGTCCTTACACATCGATAAATGAAGCAGTTTGCTGTTTCTTCTTTGAAAACACATGTTCCTGTGACTTAAATGACTCCAAACCAACATTGTTCAACTGCAATAAAATCTAAATTCTGTTTGCTAGTAAGTGAACTGTTTTGTTCACACAATTCTGAAATTGCTTACATCTGAACAACAGGAAATACAATCCTAAGTACATCAGGATTATTACGAACACAGTGGAGGAGGCTGGAGAGATGGCTCAGTGGTTAAGAATACTGGCTGCTCTTCCAGAGGTCCTGAGTTCAATTCCCAACAATCACATGGTGGGTGACAGCCATCTACAAGGGGATCAGATGCCCTCTTCTGGCATTTGCGTGTATATGTGGCAGAACACTCATACATTAAATAAATTAAAGAAAAAAAGAATGCAGTGGAAGGTGGGCAGTCGAGGTGCACAGCTTTAATTGCAGCACTTGGGAGGCAGACACAGGGGAATTATAGTCTACAGAGTGAGTTCCAGGACAGCTAGGGCTGTACAGAGAAAACCTGTCTCGAAAAACACCAAAAACCAAAAAGAATACAGTGGAAATTATATTACTTTTACAACATCAAGAACTTTGTTATACCGATGCAACTCACAGAGATGTAGTGTGACATAAGAGGTGATTGATCTGAAGGAAAGTAGAGGACCTGAGATTCTAACTGTGGCACTGAATCAGAACACTCATATAACTATTTCAAAGTTTATTTCAGTACTGAATCCAAGTGTGTTTCTAACTTAACTGAAAATCATTCTAATGCTCCAAATTATTTCAATGTTTTCTGAATAAAGATTTGTTTTATTTAAATAAACAGAGAATATTTTGTGTTGTCTCTGATACATGAAATTCCAGGACATCAAGCACAATATACCACACATGCTGCAATGTTGAGTGCTTTCCCTAATACACAATGGTGCAGGACTTTGGCAGACCTAATGGAATTGGTGGGAAATTTGTTTTAGAGAGGTCATTAAAGGATTTTTTTCATCATGAAGATTGTGACTTTGTCCCATTATCAGAGAGACAGAGGCTATTTGGACTTACTTGTAATTGAAGAATTACTGGATCATTAGAGGTTTTGAAATTTGCGGAGCTAAGAGATTTTTTTTCCTTCAGAAACAGTGCTCCAGGATTCTGATAGCCCTAAGATGACTGTAGTTTCTCAGCTGCCCTGGCAATAGCTCAAAGTACAGTCCTAAAGGTGGATGATAACTGAAAATCTAAGAAAGGAATGACCAAATGGATTGTCCAGGCTTTCCCAACTGCCCAGATTTAACTTGTTCATAGAATCCCTCAGAGAGAACCTACCTCAGACTTGAAGTGATTAGGAATTTCCACTTACCAGGAAAAACACTAAGTTTTTCAGTTGCCTTTCAAGGACTAGTGATCCAGGGTGGTCAGGAAGAGCTGGACAAGTAAGATCAAAATGGAATATACTAGTGCAGGGTTCAATGGCAAGAAGCACTTCACACCAGGGTTGTGGACCTTTTGCTTGCCCTGTACACTAGTTACCCCAGGATATGCTGACTCGTTGAAACACATCTTTATACAGAAGCTCAGAGTTTCCCTCACATCTAGACTTCATCATTCCACCTTTTGCTGTGCAGTTGTTAGTGTCACAAACTTTTTGGCTATGTCTAGTAGCTGTTTCTGAAGTATTTCCATTTATCTTTGTCTAATTTAACCCTAATTGAATTCTCTCCTTTTCTCAAGGAGACACTTATGTTCAACGTGTTGATTCTTTGCCTTAGGTGCATAGAGAGCATACAGTTTGGAGATGGAAAGGTTAGCAGTGACTTAGCCATATGCTCTGTGTTGGAATTTGTGCTAGCAGCTTGAGCACTAGCTCTGTGTGCCTATGAACTGAGTGCTGCTCGTCCCATTCCATTTTACGTCATGGAGAATTAATTCCACTTGTTAAAGCAAAGGCTACTTACTAAGTTAATGTTATTTTCTGTACAGAAATTAAATCTTACTTTTAGCCTTTTGCAAACATCCCCCCCCCCAAGCTGAGACTCAGCTACTCAAAACAACAATAATTCTCAGATAGTCATCATTAGACAACTGGAGTTTTTGTTGGTTTTGTAGTCTACTATACCTTCTTAGGGTGTTGAACATTCCACATTCAAAAGGTTTGTAAGGTGGTGGATAATGTCCCTTCAGTGTTTATTTTAAAATAAATAAAATAAGTTCTTGACTTTTAAAAAAATAGAGAGAGAAGAAAACTTCCCTAACCTAAAGAAAGAAATGCCCTGAGGTCGTGAACTGCAGTGTCTGTGCAGTGTTGGTGGTAGCAGGAGGCTGCGGTGAGGCGGGCTGGAGGCAGCGGGCGGGGGGGGGGGGCGGGCAGGGGAGCCTAGCGGTTGGTAGCAACCTGGCATCGTCTGGGCACTGCCCGTCGCGGAGCCACACGCCATGCCGGCTCAGGCCTGCATGTACCAGTCCCGGAACCGTAGGCCACCTTCTTGAAATCATGAATTCTGTTTATAGCCCTGAGTCTTCTGGGGTTCCCTATGCAAATGCTAAAGGAATTGGCTATCCAGTTGGTTTTCCTGTGGGCTTTGCAGCAGCCCCTGCCTATTCTCCTAACATGGACCCTGGAGCGAATCCTACCTTCCACACAGGCTACACTCTTGGCTCACCTTACAAACTGTTCTGTCCCCAACCAGCGGAGCTGTGCTACCATACTCCTCTTCCCCCAATCCTTCCCAGAGGGCTGTGTACCCAGTGAGAAGTGCCTATCCCCAGCAGAGTCCGGCGCCCAGCAAGGTAAGTACTATACACAACCTCTGTGTGCAGCGCCTCCTCACATCATGGTGCAGCCCAATGGCAGGCCAGCAATGGTCTACCCTGCTCCCATCCCTCCTCCTTAAGCAGTGGGGGTCACTAGGTACCCTGCTGACTGATCATTCTCCAACTCCTGTAGCCCCACACCCAGCCCCAGGAACGCCCATCTACAGCTATATGCCTCCCCCGCCCCCTCTCCCGCCAGTGGTGATTGCCCTGCAAATTAGCAGTTGAGGTTGGAGCTGTGCAGTCACTCCATTGAGTTCCACAGCTGGTGCTGCAGGCCCTGGGCCTCTAAGCAGGACTTTCTTCCTAATGCTTAGCCTAACACTTGGCTAAACATGGCTGTGCCGCAGCCCAGCAGGTCCCAGCTCACTAGTCTGCAACTAACTCTGCCTTGGTTTTAAAGCAAATCCTGTTTTGTGGACTGCCTGGCAAATTTTTAGCCAACAGTGATGATAAAAAAAAGGGAGTATTACTTTATTCTGAATCATATCTAGTTGAATGCATGTTTATAAAAACAAACAAAAACAAGGCTTGTGCAATCTACCTGCAGTGACTGATGTAAAACCATCATACACAAAACCCCATGGACTGGACCGTGTTCACTGCCTGTCACTCATGCACCTCTGTGATGGACCGAGTCTCTGTTACATGCCTGCAAGCCTGCAAGGAATGTCCTCACTGAAGCGTGGGGAGGGGAGACTGGAGGGGACTCTGGGTGCTGGGGCTGCCGGGTGTGGACACAGCCTGGTTTGTTTTCTTTTGGGCACTGACTGACTGATTCTGGAAGGATCTGCAGGGACAGGGGTGCAGAGACAGAGAGAGAGAGAGAGAGAGAGAGAGAGAGAGAGAGAGAGAGAGAGAGAGAGAGAGAGAGAGAAGCACCTTCAGCAGCTCCAGACAGCAGCAGGGAGAGCAGGACCCCTGTCCTTCTACCTGAATCTTATCAGGGAAATACAGGAGCGTGGTGAGCGGTCCAGCTGTCCCGAAGAATGGTCTGTGTGTCCGAGCAGGGTCTGCCATCTGAGTTTACGCTGTATGTCTTACAGGATAATGTTTTGTGTATCTGTTGGAACTGTTAGAAAAGCCCATTGTAGAAGGAAAGTGTCTTCCTAGGAGGGAAGATGTCAGAGAGAAGCAGCCACACTGAGGCACTGTTGTCTTTTGCTTTATTTCACTTAAGGATCAGTTCCTTCCCCTTCCCCCCCTCCCGAGAATAATTGAGTCAGCTAAAGACACAGGCACTGCTTCTGCTTCTGCTGCTTCTGTTTCTGCTTCTGCTTCTGCTGCTGCTGCTGCTGCTGTTTGCAGTTCAGAGTATTGGAACCTGTGACAGTGGAAATTATATTACTTTTACAACATCAAGAACTTTGTTATACCAATGCAACGCACAGAGATGTAGTGTGACATAAGAGGTGATTGATTTAAAGGAAAGTGGAGGACCTGAGATTCTAACTGTGGCACTGAATCAGTACACTCATATAACTACTTTGTTGTTTACATCAGAATTTAAGTGGAAAATATCATCCTCAGTGAAGTAACCCAATCAAAAAAGAATACACATGGAATGCAATCTCTGATAAGTGGATATTAATTAGCCCAGAAGCCCTGAATACCCAAGGTACAATTAGCATAACAAATGACTCCCATGAAGAAGTAAGGAGAGGACCCTGATCCTGGATAGTCTTGATCCAGCATTGTAGGGGAGTACCAGGACAGAGAAAAGGGAGGGGGTGATTGGAGAATGGGTCTCCACCCATTCTAAGAAGAAGGCTTATGGGACATATGGGGAGGGAGAACTGGGAAAGGGGAAATCATTTGGAATGTAAACAAAGAATATAGAAAATCTTTAAAAAAGGAAAAAAAAGAAGTGCAGACATTCCTAGGTAGTCTCGAATTGTTAAGAACACAGTGAAAGGGGCTGGAGAGATGGCTCAGTGGTTAAGAGCACTGACTGCTCCTCTGAAGGTCCTGTGTTCAAATCCCAGCAACCCCATGGTGGCTTTCAAGCATCCATAATGAGATCTGATACCCTCTTCTGGAGTGTCTGAAGACAGCTACAATGTACTTACATATAATAAATAAATAAATCTTTAAAAAAAAACACAGTGAAAATTGTTGCAGTTTCCCAACATCATGAAGTCTCTTATACCAATGATTTACTGTGACGCAAGTCAGGATTGATTCGTAGGAAAGCAGATGAAGTCAGATTATCATTGTAGTGCTGCTGCAAGCACACTGATTGAGCAGGAATGGAATATGGGAGCACAGCATTTGTGTCTAAAATTGAAGCAGTTCTGGGTGGCATCTTAGAAAACCACACACATGATATTAGAATACCATACAAGGACCAAGATACAGACAAGTTAAGAGATGAGATTATTATTGTGGGAGTGTCCCAGGGTATTAATGGGCTGGGAGAGCACAGCACACACATCTGTAACTGAAGTAATACATAGTGGCATCTTTGGACGACAGACTCACATATGACTAAAATACCACACAACGACATATGTCCATATATCCCTGTACTACTGCTGCAGTTAAGTCTAACCTCCATTTAAACAAAGTGGACATGTTTTATTGTGGAACTCTTAAGTTGTTTGCATGAGAACAACTACACCTATGTTCCTAAGTGGAGAGGGATTATTAAACATGCAGTTACAAAGCAAGTTAAATGTTAAAGGTAGGTAGAGCTTTGCTATACCAATGTCTTGCTCAGAATACTGTAATAAAAGTGCTCACTGATTTACAAAAAAACAGAGCACATGAGACTATTATTTTAGTATGTCACCAGGACACTGATTGAACTATGATACTGTAGGAGTGCACAGCATATGCTCCTCATCATATGCTCTTTACTGACACATATATAACTGAAACTGTACACAGGGAAACTTTGGAAAACACAGAGATGTGACTGAAACACAGTACAATGAAATCTAAATTGCATTTACAAAGAAGCTGACAAGTTCACTTGTACAGCTCTGAAGTTGCTTGCACCAGAACACCAGTACTTATATGTTCATGTACTGGATAGTTTTATGTCAACTTGACACAAGCTAAAGTATTTGAAAGGAACAAACTAGGTGTGGGGAGACATGTGGATCTCCCTGGGAAGGGGAAATAGAATAATTTTGTGGGTGGGCTGGGAATGGCTGAGGACAGGAACAGGAGGGATCAGATAAAGAGATGAAGACAGAGAATGCAGGGTGAAGCAGCTGGAATGGAGGAAAGGTTATCTGGAGGATGGTGTGAAAAACTCGTGCAGTGAAAACTTCCTGGAATCTAGACATGGAGGATACAGAGTCTGAACTGGACTTTAAAAAAAAAATCAAAGATTTCAGTGATGGGGTTGGGTTACATTCAGTTGAGTTGTTGGCCCATGGGGTCCTGTGAAGCTCCATAAATAACCCAGGCTGATGCTAGGACAAAGGGTCGCACTTTTCAAACTCACAGTGGGGCCCCATTGCTGAGGACTCCATACCCATAGCTCGTTGAACAAAGGGAAGTCAAGCTGGTGCCTGCATAGAGCCTTCACCCCTAAGTTCGAGTCTCTTTGGCACAAGAAGGCACTCTGCAGGCTATGGAGAAAGAAGGCTGGACCCGAACCCAGCCACCAAACCTTTGACCTACAATTTGTCCTGCCTGCAAGATATTCTGGGACAGCGGTATGCAGAACTTGCAGAAGTGGCTTTAACTTGAATGGGTTAAAAACTCAGGAGACAGCAGGTGTTGGCAAGGATGTGGAGAAAGAGGAACACTCCTCCACTGCTGGTGGGGCTGTAAGATGGTACAACCACTCTGGAAATCAGTCTGGCGGTTCCTCAGAAAACTGGACATGACACTTCCTGAGTACCCTGCTATACCACTCCTGGGCATATACCCAAAGGATTCCCCAGCATGCAATAAGGACACATGCTCCACTATGTTCATAGCAGCCTTATTTATAATAGCCAGAAGCTGGACAGAACCCAGATATCCCACAATGGAGGAATGGATACAGAAAATGTGGTATATTTACACAATGGAATACTACTCAGAAATTAAAAACAATGAATTCATGAATGTTTTAGGCAAATGGTTGGAGCTCGAAAATATCATCCTAAGGGAGGTAACGCAATCACAAAAGAATACACATGGAATGCAATCATTGATAAGTGGATATTAATTACCCTGAATCTCTAAATACTGAAGATACAATTAGCATATCAAATGATTCCCAAGAAGAAGGAAGGAGAGGGCCCTAATCCTGGAAAGGCTTGATCCAGCATTGTAAGGGAGTACCAGGACAGAGAAAAGGGAGGTGGAAAGACAGGAGAATGGATGGAGAGAAGAGGACTTATAGGACATATGGGGGGGGGAACTGGGAAAGGGGAAAGCTTTTGGAATGTAAACAAAGAATATAGAAAATAAAAATATATATAAACTTGAATGGGTTTAATTTGAGGCCTATGCCACTAGAGGGAGCCCTTGCTGTCCAGATGGCCAGGAACCAGACACTAGATAGCCCAGAGTCCTAGTCCAAACACAACTACCCCCAAAATTCAATGAAATGATTCCTATTGCTTTCCTGATATACTCATAAATCGGTACTTTGTGCAGCTGTCATCAGAGATGCTTCTTTTGACAGCAGATGGAAGCAGGTGCAGACGCCCACAGCCATTGTGTGGAGAGAGTCTAAATTGGAGGTCTTCCTCGGGTCCCTCCCCTCAGAGCCTCAAGGAATCTCACAGAAGAGAGAAATGAAAGATCAAATGAGTCAGAGGGGTTGGTGGACACCAAGAGAACATGGCCCAGTGAATCAATTAAGCAGGGCTCACAGGGGCTCGCAGAGACCGAAGCAGCAAGCAGAGGGCCCGCAGTGGTCTGCACCAGGTTCACACCACCAACCCAGCAGTCATGGTACATCTTATAAGCTTTAACATTAATGTGTGCTAGAACTGGCAACATAGCAAATGTGCTCAAACGTAGAATAAATATGTATGCCAAACGTGAACAGGTTGGATTGCCACATGTTGAAATTGAGTAAAAAAAGTAAAGCAGCATGAGTCTGTTACAGTTTAAACGTGAAGTGTCCACTAAGACACTCAGGTGTTGGCACTTTGGCTGCAATCAGGGGTGCCACTGTGGAATGTTTTGAAACCTTTTGGACACGAGGCCTTGTTGTTAGACACTGGGACATCGGAATGGTACATAAGGGGCTCCAGGCCAGATAGTTTCCCTGCCCATACCCTCTGTGTTCTGGTTCACCATCATGGGGTAAATGAGTTGTCCCATGAGCTCCTGCAGACAGAGTCATAGCTTCCGGGCCTCCACCTATCAATCACAAGTCTAAATAAATTCTCACTTCAGTTGCTTCTTTCAGGTCTTTGTACAAATAATGTAGTAAGTTCAAAAAAAAAAGTTCTCATCCAGAAGGGGAGTCATTGCTCTGGTAAGTGGAGCAGTGGGGTTCTTCAGCCTTCAACTGGTTTGTGTAAAGAATAAATGTGGGTTTGGAAATACCGTCCAGAGAAAAGCATATACTATTATAAGCACAGATTAGTAGGCACTGTAAAGGTGAGAACTGGGGTAGGAATGCAAGCACTGGAGGTCATGCTCAGGAGGTTTCAGATGATAATAAGGACAATATTAGGAAATGAGTTGGATGATATTTCAGTTACACTGTAGAAAACAATTTAGGTGTATCCCGTTTATACTGAAAAATTGACTGAGATTGAATTTTGTCATATTATGAGCTAATTAGCTTCCTGATAGAAGAATTTTCAGGAGCATTTGGGGTCTGAGAGATGTGTCAGTGGGTGGTTTGAATACGAATGGCCCGCATAGACTCATATTTGAATGTTTAGGGAGTGGCCTTGTTGCAGTAGATGTGGCCGTGATGGAGGAAGTGTGTCATGAGGAGTAGGCTTTGTGGGGTTTCAAATGCTCAGGCCAGGCCCAGTTTCCCTCTCGCACCTCCCACCTCTCTCTCCCCCACCCCTGATGCCTGCTGCCTCACCAGCACATCTGCCTGCATGCTGCTATGCTTCCCGACAGGATGATAATGGACTGAACCTCTGAGCTGTAAATCAGTTGCAAGTAAATGTTTTTCCTTTATAAGAGTTGTCATGGTGCTCCTAGCTGTTCCCGTCCATAGAGAAGGTGGAGATCTCACCTCCATAGTAGCTGCTAGCAGCTACTGAACTGGGTTCCTTCAAGAGAAGCTGTGGAATAAATGGGGGGTGGGGGGGAGAACGAGAGCCAGGACAAAGGGATTGCTGATCAAGGCCAAAGATTTTAATGGAGGTCTGACAATATAACAGTCTGGGCAAGCCGTCCTCCTAGACCCCAGGGTGAGTTCCAGGGAAGCAGTCTGGTGCTCCATTGGCTCCACTGTCAGCAGGTGGCCTTGCTGGGTTCAGGAAACTGCAAGTCTGGCAGATCCGCAGATGCTCCAGGTGGTGGCTGGCCATGGCTCCCAGGTGAAAGCAGGAAGCTGTATTGTTCTATTAAGAGCAAAGGGCCAGGGACTTCATGGGCTGAGAACTAATGATAATGCAGAGATGCGAAAGCCCAGCTCCAACCCCTGGGGGAGGGAACACTCCATTCTCAGAATCTTCAATTTTATCAGAAAATGTTTGTAATTCCTTTCAATTAATTTAGTGATGTTTTTATGTCTACCATTCTATCTGCATTATTTCTCATGATAATCTTCAATTCTAACATGTTTTTCTATATATTTCTTCTATTTTCTCAGAAATGTTTTCCATGTAAATCTCTGATTTTATCACAAAAAGTTTTTAATTCCAACTTCAATTAATTTAGAAAGGTTTTTATAGCTATCATTTTATGTGTATAATTTTCTATGAAATGCTCAATTTTAACATGTTTTTCTATTTCTTGAATTTTATCAGAAATATTTTCCATGCAAATCTTCAGTTTTACCTGAAAATGTTTATAATTCCACTTTTAATCAATATAGAATTACTTTATGCCTATCATTTTATCTGTATAGTTTTTCATGGTAATCTTCAATTTTAACCTGTGTTTCTGTATATATATATTTCTTCAATTTTATGATGTAAATGTAATTTACATGTATTTTCCACGTAAATCTTCACTTTTATCAGGAAATGTTTATAATTCCACTTTCAATCAACTTAGGAATACTTTTATGCCTACCATTATTATATCTATATAAAATTTTTCATGCTAATCTTCCATTTTAACATGTTTTTCTACCTTTTGCTACAATTTATCAGAAATATTTTCCACATAAATCTTCAATTCTATCATAAAATATTTCTATTTCATTTTTCAATTGATTTAGCAATGTTTTTTATGTCTACCTCTTTACTCTTTAATTTTTCCATGAAAACTGTCCATTTTAATGTGTTTTTCTATATATCTCTTCTATTTTATCAGAAATATTTTCCATGTAAATCTTCAATTTTATCATAAAGTGTTTTTAATTCCTTTTTCAGTAAAAACATGGTTTTCCAAAAACTGACAAATACTGATTGCTGTGTTAAATGAGTGAGCACACGGATATGAATGATTAAAATATTTTGTTTATAATAAATATTTAAAAAGCAAAAAGAATCGCCATGGTGATAATGTCTCTTCACAGCAATAGTATACCAACCAAAGCAGTGGGAAATGTGCTTGCTGGCTTAGTGTGGATAATATGTTTGTATATTCATTATGATTACAAAAGACAGCCATGACCCTACATGCTTGCAATTCCAGAACTGAGAGTAGAGGACACACAGATCATCCGATCTTATCTGTGCACATGTAGCCACAATGGATAGCTCAGTCCTACACACACACACGTGTACATGCAAGCATAAAGACACATGTATTGTATATAAGGCTATATAAGGAATCTCAGAACTGTCGATTTAAACAAGCAATTCCCTTTGGGAACAAAGCAAAATCAAAAGGAGAGAAATTGTGGGGCGCATTGGTCATGGACTCTTTCCCTTCCAGAAAAATGGACACTCTAACTCTGGCGAGGTCCAATTAGGGAGATCTGATCTCTGGAACTAAAGCATAGGGGATGTTATGGGGGGAGGGGGTCATCATTGTCACATGGAACTAGTTTAGGAGAGTATCTCTTACTGCGGTTTCTTAGAAACCAAGTAGAGAACACACAAATTCTAATCAACAGCCTGATCTTTCCTACTATTGATCAGAAAGTTATCATAAAACAAATAGTAAATATGCTTCAAGTTCTGGGGTCTTTGAGGAAAAGGCATACAAAGTTGTGTTTCTAAACTCTAATACTACCTTTATAAACTATTGAAAGTTTGTTATATTACTGCATAGAACTGGTAAGATTGATCACCTATGGTAGAAAGAGACTGAGGTGAAGGATTGAGGTGGGGAGCTTCTGTTGATGTTTTGTCTAAGCTCCACCCCACACCTACCTGGCAATAGCCAGCTATGCCCCGCCCCAGAGATCTCGCACTATAAGAGGGGCTACTTGCCCCTCCTCTCACTCTTTGCTCTCTGCTCTCCCACACTCTCTCACCTCTCTGCCCCTTGGGCTCTTCCCCCCTCCACATGGTCATGGCCGGCCTCCACTCTCTCTATTCTCTCTCTCTATTCTCTCTCTCTCTCTTTCTCTCTCTCCCCCCCTCTCTCTGCCCCCTCTCTACCACTAACTCCCATCCCCTACTCTGAATAAACTCTATTCTATACTATGCCTGTGTGTGTGGACCTCAGGGGCAGAGGTGCCCAGGCAAGGGCCCGCCTGGACACCTTCCCCCACGCCGCCTTGCCACACTCCCCTAACCCCCTATACTCTCCCCTTTTAAGCCCCTTCAGCTTCAGCATGAAGATCATTCCTTTACATGAAGAACTGCACATCTGGTTGGAATAATACCATTTAGATATAAGGGAAGCCTCTGGTATCCATAGGCATGTTCAACAGGTGAGTGAATCCCGAGTGACAGGAAGATCAAAGATGCTAATTTAGGCAGAAACATTCAAGGACTACATCTCTGTTGTAAAGTACTCCCCACAATGGAACTCCAGAGCAGCTCCTTCCATTCCTACCTTGCTTGCCCCACCCAATTTCTTTGAGCATTCAAGGGCCCTTGTTACCCTAGTTGTTTGATTCTCCAGAGGTAGCTGTTTTTAAGTTCCTTGGTCTCTTCCTGGAAAAACACTTCTTGATCCCTTCTTGTCTAAGGTAGGTTCTCTCTGAGACACACACCAAGTTAAAATGGAGCAGTTAGATCTCCAAGGAGCCTACGTAGACCACCCAAGTTCTTTGTCTTGAGATTTCTTCAATCTAAGACAATGCCAAATAGCCTCAGTCTGAAGGACTAACTTTGCTACATTCTTTTGGATAAAGCTACAATCTTCATGTTCCCAGATACCCCAGAATGTGTATTCCCCAAAACTACCCAATGACTTCAGCTTTGACTGATGTCTCTAAACACTTCAGCATGAAATGATACATCGTTTGCTAGTATCAGAGATCATAGCTCTTTGTCACAATTCTTTTGAAAACAGCCAACTAGCAGCCTTGAAATCCATTCAAATTAGCAGATGTACCTCTCTTCCTCATGATAGAGACAGAGAACAGAGAGCCATCAGCCTTCCATTGAGCTTGCAGCCATTGGCTCTACCCTTTTACCTTAGAACAGGAGTTCACGCAAACACACACACTCACACACAGACACACACACACACACACACACACACACACACACACACACACACACACACATAGAGTGACTCCATAGCACAACACTGTAATGTAAGTTATGTAATAGCCTGGCACAAAAGAATCCTTTAGCCCAGGATATCCCCATTTCTCTCTCTCTCTGTCTCTCTCTCTGTCTCTGTCTCTCTCTCTCTCCAGAAAAAAATCAAAATTACAAAAAAATTTACAGAACTAAGATATGCACACACATGGATGGAAGCTTCCATGTAAACAGAAATACATGCAATGTGTTGTGTTGATTAATTTTTATATAATACATTAAATTTTACTGAGAAAGAATAAACTTGGTAAGGGTTGACTGAAGCAGTGACTATAATGAGATGAAGAAGGGGATGAATTCCTAAGACTCTTTCATGCGATGAATTGTCTACAGACGGCACAGCAAAGGAAATGGCAGGAGAAATGTGAGAAAAGTATGATATGCACTTACAGAGCACATCATAGCAAAAGTCCACCTTTGGATGCTAACTACAGGAAGTTACTTAAAGAATACATTCCGTAAAAGGAATTTTTTTTATTTCTCTTGAAGGCAGGGGCTCACCAGGCTCTGTCATCCCCAGGGCAATTTTAGGCAGTTAACAGTTTCCATTCTTCCCTAGGGAGCTTTTACCCAAGGAGTGGGGATAAAAGGCACATGCAATATAAATAACCCGTTGCCTAGGCTCTGCTAAGAAATCCTAATCAAAACCATTGGTTTCCTCCTGAAATAAGCCAGCATGAAAGTAAAAAGGAAAAGTGACTGAGATGGGAAAGGACATCAGTATGAGTGGGAGGCAGTCGGCAGAGCATAATGTGGAGTGAATGACATCAAAATAAATTCATATGTGAAACTGTTATAATGAAACTCAATATTAAGTATAAGCAATATATGCTTTAAAACATGAGAAAAAGAAAATGCATGAGAAGATGTTTGTAACTTTGAAAGTACTGTAGAAACACAACTCATATGTATCTGTAATATTTAACGGATGCAGAAGGAAGCAGCACAGGGAGGGGATAACTTAAAGGCAATGACAGGTTCACCTGACTTTGGAAGGGCTCAGAGATCTCAGCACACCCAATGGAAAGTGTTTGGATCTCAGGGACACAGTAAAAAGGCATCAGATGCCAGAAATGAATTTGTAAACACCTCCTGGCTTCCTTGCCTGTTCTGTGTTGGGATCTGGTTGTGTGACACAGGCTCTGCACAAAGGCAGGGCTGTATGGAGAGATGAGCTGCAGCACTGCCTCAGAGGTTAAAACAGTACTTTGCAATCACACTCTCCTTTGTCCTCGATCTAAAAACCCATGTGGCACTGGAAAAGTCTTCAACACACTCTGGACTTTACATCATTAGTCCATGGGATGTAGTTAAAGACTTGTTTATTCAAATACTCTTACAAGCTTATCATGAAATCCCAAGAGCCTCAGAACAAAATTGCTCACAAAAATTCTATCTCCAGGATAACCTGGAATACAGCTTGCTCTACTAAGTATCTTATATACAGCATCACCTTCACAATATCATGCTAAATGAAATATGGATAGGAGAATGTCGTAGTGAGGGAAGAGAGGGGAAATCTGCATATGAAAATGGGAGGGGCCAGAAGATCATAGAGCGAATGAGCTTGGAACAGTATTGCTTTTATTCTAAAATCATCTCTTCTGGGCCAGACATATCAGAAGAGAACAGGGGGAAGGCCCATAGCCTTGTGGATAGAACAAGTTCCCTGCTTTTCTGATGCAATGGGAATTAACACCTCTTTCCTGAACCAGCCCTCATTTGGCAACCTTTCTCCACACCAGGCCTCAAGAAGAGTACCAGGACCCACAAGCTGCCAAACAGAAAGCATCTCCTCACATTTTAACGGTGCAAAAAAAAAAAAAAAACCTGAAGAACATAACTAAATCTGTAAGTGAAGCCTCACCATCTCTCAACAACCTTTAAGAGAAATGTAGCCTTTTCCTATGTCACAGTGATCGACTTATTCAAATGCATTGAAGTGAAGCGTCGAGTCTCAATAAAATATCTCATGATTTTGTCTACCAATGTTCTGGATAGTAAGAGCCTTCCTTACCCAGGGCGTTCTGGGTCTCAATGTGCAGGCAGCATAGAAACCAGATGAGGCTGTCTCTGCGACCTGAGCAGAGGGTTTGCTTAGCGTGCATGCAGGCTCTGATATGGGCTAGAAGGAGAATGTGAAATCCTTGCTGGGCAGCAGGAAGACTTACTGACTGGTTGAGCAGCTATGGAAAGTCACTAATGTTTCTTTTCTCAGCCCCAGACAGAGGGAAAAGTTGATGATGAGAATATAGCAGTCACTCCAGAGCACAGGCAATCCACTAGAATCTTGAATATCAACTTACAGATAAGTGAAATGAATATTTCCTACAGTGAAGGGTTCAGTGTCAGTGTCCCCAAATCTGCTTCTCTGTTTTCTTAAGACTTATTATTTATTTTTACCAATATGTGTGTGTGTTGGCCCATGGGTGTTTAAGGAATGTGTAAGTGCATGTGGGGTGGGTGGGGTGGGGGTGGAGCTACAGAGGCCAGAAGACAACACTGGATTCCTCAGAGATGATGGAGCTACAATTGGTTGCGAGCTGTCTAATGTGAATGATGGGCTCCCCACGTAGGTCCTCTGGGAAAGCAGAAAGCACTTTACACTACTGAGACATCTCTGCAGCTTCTTCAACCCTGGCTCCTACAACGTGAAAAGAGTGTGCTAGTGCTGTTCTTTCTCACTGCAAACATGGTGTTACCACTGTTCTCACTGTGTGCTGCATTGCAGGCATTGTTCTCGAACATGCTTTATTCTTACTGAGTGACAAGCATTCTGTTAACATTTCTTTTTCATGCTACGTTTCAAACATTCTGTTCCTACTGGTCTGACTCTGGGTCAATCACCCCCTAGCATCTACCTAGCCTTCTGACCTACAGGCTATCTTATTGGTTTTAGGGTAGCAAGGTTGAACCTGAACTGAAGCAGGGAAATGGAAGCAGTTGTCAACATGCGGATTTCCTGAAGACCTCATTCACAGCATCAGTTCTTCCTAGGTCTATAAGCTAAATATCTTCTGCTTCAAACTGCCAACTGTTATTTCACGAGCTGGTAGTCTGTGGCTTGTCCTGTATATTACAGATTTCCTGATCTCTGAAGTCATAAAACACAAGGGACTCTGCATATGTTATACAAAACACCAGATTCTTAGAGATCATCCATTTTACTTTTTATTTTTAAGATTACATTTTAGCCAGGCAGTGGTGGCACACGCCTGTAATCCCAGCACGTGGGAGGAAGAGGCAACTCCTTCAGTCCTTTCTCTAACTCCTCCATTGGAGACCCCGTGCTCAGTTGAGTGGTTGGCTGTGAGTACCTGCCTCTGTATTTGTCGGGCACTGGCAGATCCTCTCAGGACACAGTTATATCAGGCTCCTGTCAGTAAGCACTTGCTGGCATCCATAATAGTGTCTGTGTTTGGTGACTGTATATGGGATGGATCCCCAGGTGAGCCGGTCTCTGGGTGGCCTTTCCTTCAGTCTCTGCTCCACACTTTGTCTCTGTATTTGCTTCTGTGAATATTTTGTTCCCCCTTCTAAGAAGGACCAGAGCATCCACACTGGTCTTCCTTTTTCTTGAGCTTCATGTGGTCTGTGAGTTGTATCTTGGTATTCTGAGATTCTGGGCTAATATCCACTTATCAGTGAGTGCATACCATGTGTGTTCTTTTGTGATTGGGTTACCTCAGGTTGATATTTTCTAGTTCCGTCCATTTGCCTAAGTATTTCATGAATTTATTGTTTTTAATAGCTGAGTAATACTCCACTGTGTAAATGTACCACATTTTCTGTGTCCATTCCTCTATTGAAGGACATCGACCTTTATTTTTTAATGATGGTTCCTAAACACTTTAACCTCCCTTTAACGCACCACCCACCAGAGGTTGTGGAAAAGAAAGGATACAGGGGAAGTGGATTAGTTTAAAAATGGCTCTTTGGAGCAAATTCCTGTCTTTGTTGTCTGAAAATTGGCAGTTCGGTTCACAGCTCAGCAACAGCAGCTCAATCCACTTGAAAACACGTCACAGGTACACCAGCAGTCCAGTTCAATAGAGTCAGATAACAAATCAGCAGCGATGGCACTACCTAGCAGAGACAGATGGGCCTCAGCCTCAGTCTCAGCACTAGTCAGCAGGAAGGACCAGCAGGAATGCCAGGAGAAGTCCTTGGACCAGCCTCTCTCAGCAAAGCAAAGATCATCAAAGACTCTAGAACAAGTGTTGCAAGCTAACTCTATACATCTATAAGCAAGCCAAGCTCAGCCTCTGTCAGTGTGGAATCTTATTTATACTCACTCCAAACATCACATGTCCTCCATGGGTCTTGTCACAGCATGTGAGTCTGTCTCTGTCTCAGCTGACATCACTCTGCCAATCTGCCCAAGTCCTTGGAAGTGGCAAGAAGCTGACACACACCAAAAGAAGCTTTTTGGTGCATTTCTCTCTATGGAGTCCCTACAAATGGAGCCCAGGTACATGAAATAAGGTGGACCAATACATGTGTGCTCTAAGCAAAGAATCCTTCCTCACGTGTCCGTTCACCGTCTTGCTTTAGAAGAATATGCTTTCTCCTGTCTGCTTCACGAGAAAATATGTTTCAAAAACAAAGAAAACAAGAAGATATGGAAATAGAAAGGTTGGGGTAGAGGAGAAAGGAACTGGAGGTATGAATATAATGTATTATATTATATATAATATAAGGGTGATTATAATATAAATACACTATATGAAATTCTCAGAGAATTAATTAAAATATTATATATATTAAAGAAGAAAATATTTTTAGAGAAAGGGAGCCTGGGAAATGCACGAGAGAGCAGAAGAGGAGACTCCCAGATCCAGATAGCGTCAGGTCCACAGGAGGAACAAACTCCATCCAGAGACAGTAAGACCAACTAACACCAGAGATAACCAGATGGCGAAAGGCAAGCACAAAAACCAAACCAAAAGAAACCAAGGCCACATGGCAACATCAGAATCCAGTTCTCCCACCACAGCAAGTCCCAGATACCCCAACACACCAGAAAAGCAAGAGTTGGTTTTAAAATTGTATCTCATGATGCTGATAGAGGGCTTCAAGAAGGACATAAATAACTCCCTTAAAGAAATGCAGGAGAACATTGGTCAACAAGTAAAAGCCTTTAAAGAGGAAACACAAAAATCCCTTAAAGAAATACAGAAGATCATGGGTAAATAGGCAGAAGCCCTTAAAGAAGAAACACAAAAATCCCTTAAAGAACTACAGGAAAACACAAACAATCAAGTGAAGGAACTGAACAAAACCATCCAGGATCTAAAACTGGAAGTAGAAACAATAAAGAAATCATAAAGTGAGACATCTCTGGAGATAGAAAACCTTGGAAAGAATTCAGAAGTCATAGATGCAAGCCTCAACAACAGAATACAAGAAATAGAAGAAAGAATGTCAGGTCCTGAAGATACCATAGAAAACATTGTCTCAACAGTCAAAGAAAACGCAAAATGCATAAAGCTGGTAACCCAAAACATCCGTGAACTCCAGGACACAATGAGAAGGCCAAACCTAAGGATTATAGGTATAGATGATAGCGAAGATTTGCAACTTAAAGAGCCAGTAAGCATCTTCAAAAAAAATCATAGAAGAAAACTTCCCTAACCTAGAGAAAGAGATGCCAGGGAACATACAAAAAGCCTTCAGAACTCCAAACAGACTGGAACAGAACAGAAACTCCTCCCGGCACATAATAATCAAAACACCAATTTCACTAAACAAAGAAAGAATATTAAAAGCAGTAAGGGAAAAGGGGCAAGTAACTTATAAAGGCAGACTTGTCAGAATCACACCAGACTTCTCACCAGAGAGGATGGAAACTAGAAGATCCTGGGCAGACCTCATACAGACCCTAAGAGAACACAAATGCCAGCCCAGGCTACTACACCCAGCAAAACTCTCAATCATCATAGATGGAGAAACCAAGATATTCCATGATAAAAACAAATTTACGCAAAATCTGTCCACAAATCCAGCCCTTCAAAGGATAATAGATGGAAAATACCAACACAAGGAGGGAAGCTACACCCTAGAAAAAGCAAGGAAGTAATCTTCTCCCAACAAACCCAAAAGACGATACCCACAAAAACATAAAAATAACATCAAAAATAACAGGAAGCAACAATCACTATTTCTTAATATCTCTTAACAACAATGGACTCAACTCCCCAATAAAAAGACATAGACTAACAGAAGTATTTCTCATGCAAATTTTCAATTTTATCAGAAAATGTTTTTAATTCCCCTTTTAAATAATTTAGCAATGTTTTTATGTTTACCATTTTATCTGCATTATTTTTCATGATAATCTTCAATTTTAATATGTCTTTCTATATATTTCCTCTATTTTATCAGAAATGTTTTCAATGTAAATCTTTGATTTTATCAAAAATGTTTCTAATTCCACCTTCAATTAATTTAGAAAGAGTTTTTATATCTATCATTATATATGTAAAACTTTCCATGAAATAGTCAATTTTAATGTGTTTGTCTACATAATTATTGAATTTTACCTGAACTATTTTCCATGTAAATATTCAATTTTATCTGAAAATGTTTATAATTTCAACTTCAATCAATTTAGAATTATCTTTATGCCTATCATTTTATCTTTACAATTTTCATGATAATCTTTCATTTTAACATGTTTTTCTATATATTTCTTCAATTTTATCAGAAAATTATATTCTCCATGTAAATCTTCAAGTTTATCAGAAAATGCTTATAATTCCACTTTTAATCAACTTAGGGATACTTTTATGCCTACCATTATTGAATCTATATAAAATTTTCCATGATAGTCTTCAAATCTAACATGTTTTTTCTACAATTTTATCAGAAATATTTTCCACAAATCTTCAATTCTATCATAAAATGTTTCTATTTCATATTTCAATTAATTTAGCACTGTTTTTATGTGTACCACTTTACTCTTTAATTTTCCATGAAAAAAATGTCAATTTTAACGTTTTTTTCTATGTGTCTCTTCTATTTTATCTGAAGTATTTTCCATGTAAATCTTTAATTTTATCATAAGGTGTTTTTCTTCTCTTTTCAAGAAAAAAGAAAGAAAAAATTTTAATGAAAGATCCAGTAACGCCACCTCACAAATACAATAATGTCAACATATTGGGTGATATGCTCGCTGATACAGCACTTGCTTAGTAAGGCCAAGACCTTGGGACAGGCACTAAAAGCTACTAAATACTGGCATCAGAAATTATAGAGATTATAACATAATCTGCATTATAAATTTAATGCAATTCACTGAAAATTTCCTCAGAACAAGGAACCTAGAATTGTTGTAAGGCACAGGATTCATATATAAACTCAAAAATCCAATAAACAATTACATCCAAACAATTAACAAATACTAAAAGCCAGTACTATGAAAATGCTGCAAAATATGTGATATTCTAAGATGTTTAAAACAGGCAGACAACTTATAAAATGAAAGTCACGTTGTTGCCGAAAGAAACAAATTTAAGGGAGTAGAAAGATACTCTGTTCTGAGGTTACCACAGTGAAAATTAGTAAAATGTCCACTTTCATAAAATTTATTCACAGACTCAATGCGATATCAATCAGAATATTAGCAAGATGTGTGGTAGAAGCTGAGAAGCAGATTGTAAAATTTATATGAACTGTAAAAAAACGTAGAATAGCTAATGCATCTCTTGAAGCAGAAACACATGTTTGGAGGGTTAAACACAGCCTGACTGTTAACAGTTTGAATTAAAATGGCAGATTGTAAAATTTATATGAACTATATATGAATTTATATGAACTATATATAAATAAATAAATAATAATATATAATATATATATTATATATTATATATAATTATATATAATAATATATAATGATATATAATAATAAATAATAAATAAAAAATAAAGAAGCAGATTGTAAAATTTATATGAACTGTAAAAAAACGTAGAATAGCTAATGCATCTCTTGAAGCAGAAACACATGTTTGGAGGGTTAAACACAGCCTGACTGTTAACAGTTTGAATTAAAATGGCCCCCAGAGGCTCATACATTTGCATGCTTAGCCATCAGGAAGTGGCACTACTTGAGAAGAATTAGAAGATGTCCCTGTGCTGTATGTAGCAAGTGTGTCACTCAGGATGGGCTTCAAGATTTCGAAAGCCCAAGCCAGGCCCAGTTTCTCTCTTCCTGCTGTCTGAAGAGCCAGAACTCTCAGCTACTTTTCCAGCATTATGTCTGATTGTGTGCCACCAGGTTTCCCGCTACCCCCGCCATGATGATAATGTTAATGTAGGTTTAATAGTAAACTAAAGTTCCGAAACTATAAGCCAGTCCTGATGAAATGCTTTCCTCTTATAAGAGTTGCTGTGGTCATGGCATCTCTTTACAGCCCACGAACACTGACTAGGAGGCTGACTCATGATATTCTGGTGCCTCAGGCATTGACTTCTTGTGATCCTGGCAAAAGCATCAAAGAAAAGTTGATAAATACCAATAATCCACAGCAGTGAATGGGGCAGAGTTAAAAGGATTAATATTTTGGAGTAGCTTGCTCCAAATAGTAAGCTTAAGGCCAGGCAGAGCTATATAGTAAGACTTCTTTAAAAGAAATAAAAAGAGACTAGTGTTGTGGTTCCCATTGGAACCACAGTATGTAAAGAAGCTAAGGCATGTTGACTGACTGATCTTCAAAGTTTGAGGCAAACATGGACAACACAGTGAGATCTTAGCATCTAAGAACAAAGGAAGAACAGATAATTAGAGCAAAGTTGGCATCCATACATAAACTGTGACATAGGTAAACAATTTTTTAATTGAAAAATTTCCAACAGTATATTTTGATCATGGTTTCCCAGCCTCCAATTTCTCCTATATCCTCCTTATGTTACTATCTACCAAACTTTATGCCCTCTCTCTTTCTCCCTTAAAAAAATAAACAAGAAACACATATGACCCCACCCCACCCCAGAAATCAAGAAATATGCAGAAAAGTAAGAAGACAAAAAAAAAAACCAACAAACAAAAAATCAAAAAAACAAACTGAGACAAAAAAATCTAAAGTCCTATTGAGATAGTTTTTGGTTGGACATCTACTACTGATTGTGGGAACTGCACTGAAGTGTGGTTAATGTATCAAGTGAGACTATGTTGGAGAAAACAGATTTTTTTCCTTTGCCAGCAGCTATCAATTGCAAACAGTTTCTTTGTTGCAGATGGGAGTCCATGTCCACCATCTCCTCTCAGTGCTGAAACCCTGTCTGACTTGATTCTGTGCAAGTCTTGTGCATTGTGCCACAGTCTCTGGGAGTTTATATATGCATTAGTCCTGTTATGTTTGGAAGATTCTGTTTCTTAGGACACTTCCATCATCTCTGTCTCCTATCATCTTCTGCCTCCTCTGCCACAATGTTCTCTGAGCTTTGAGGAGAGGTCTTTAATGAAGACACAACATTTAGGACTGAGTGCTCCTAAATCTCTCATTCTCTGGACATTGTCCAGGTTGTGAGTCTACATGTTAGTTCCCATCTATTGTAATAAGAAGCTCCTCTGACAAGGGCAGAGTGATACGTTGATCTACAGGTAGAGCAGCATGTCATTGGAAGTCTATGGTGGTTGAAATAGGTATGCCCCCCCCCCCCATAGATTCATGTGTTTGAATGTTTGGCCTATAGGGAGTGGCACTATTAGGTGGTGTGGCCTTGGTGGAGGAAGTGTACCACTGTGAAGGCTGACTTTGAGGTCTCAGATGCTCAGGCTAGGCTAGTGTGGCTCAGTCTTCCTCCTGCTATCTCTGAACTCAGATGTAGACAGGTCATTAATCTCTATGTTCTTTTAGCAGAATAGCAATAGGTTTTCCCCTAATCCCCTGAGCTGTCTAAGGATCAGGTCCTTGGCTACTTTAGCAATGAGAGCCATGGCTTCCATCTCTTGAGATGTGCCTGAAATCCATTTTTGGATTTAAAGTGTTTGGATACTCCAATAACATTTGTTCTAATATTGTGCCAGTGTATCTTGCATGTTGTAGCTTGCAGGGCTTGTAGCTGGGTGATGAACGTCATTGTCCTCCAGAGGCATGCAGACTACCTTCTAGCACCATGAATGCTACTTAGTAGAGG
Source organism: Apodemus sylvaticus (assembly GCF_947179515.1). Taxonomy (NCBI): domain Eukaryota; kingdom Metazoa; phylum Chordata; class Mammalia; order Rodentia; family Muridae; genus Apodemus; species Apodemus sylvaticus. The sequence goes on along the minus strand of NC_067495.1, from coordinate 11,925,498 downwards.
TGAAACTTCAGCTGAGCATTATCTTGATGTCTGTGTGTTTGTCATATAAGTAGTAGCTTTAACAATATCACATTTTGGCAATAGAGTGTGATGTTTGAGTGGGTTAATAAAGCCCCTTTTCGCTAGTGACTCAAAAAAATATAACTAATTCCTGACATTAGAAGTTTTTTTTTTTACAATATAATATTTTTATTAATTATTTGGTAATTTTGAAATTGGACATTTTATTTATTTACATTTCAAGTATTACTCCCTTTCCCAGTTTCCCCTCTGCAAACCTCCTATCCCATCCCCCCTTTCCCTGCTTCTATGAGGGTGCTCCCCCACCTACCCACCCACTCCCACCTCAAAGCCCTGGCATTCCTCTACACTGGGGCATCAAGCCTTCACAGAACCAAGGGCCTCTCCTCCCATTGATGCCAGATAAGGTCCCTTCAGCTCCTTCAGTCCTTCCCCTAACTCCTCCATTAGGGTCGCTGTGCTCAGTCTGATGGTTGGCTGCAAGCATCTGCATCTGTATTGGTCAGGATCTGGCAGAGCCTCTCAGGGGACAGCTGTATCAGGGTCATATCAAGTGCTTCTTGGCATCCACAATAGTGTCTGGGTTTGGTGTCTGCATGTGGGATGAATCCCTAGGTGGGGCAGTCTCTGGATGGCCTTTCCTTCAGTTTCTTCTCTACACTTTGTCCCTGTATTTCCTTCAGATAGGAGCAATTCTGGCTTAAAATTTTAGAGATAGGTGGGTGGCCCATCCCTCAACCCAGGGATAAGCTATTGGTGTTCTGTTCAGGAAAACTTCCCCAGGGGGGCACCCCTAACCTCTGAATATGGTCTCAGAAAGTTCTCTCTCTCCTTTGTGGGATATTTAAGCTAAAGTCATCCACATGGGGTCATGGGAGGTTCTTGCTTTCCCGCCATCTGGGACTTTCTGGTTGCTACCCCCAGTCCCCCATCTCCCATTGCTACACACCTCTGTTCAATTTCCTAACCTTCTGTACATCTCCTCAATCTCCTCCCATACCCGATTCTTCCCTTTTTATTCTCATAACCTCTTCTCTTCCTCCCAAGTCCTTCCCACCTTCTACTTCCCTTGATTATTTTGTTCCCCCTTTTAAATAGGACTGAAGCATCCACATCTTTGGTCTTCCTTCCTCTTTAACTTCATGTGGTCTGTGAGTTGTATCTTGGGTATTCTTTGGTTGCCGTTTTGTCCTATTGACACTGTTTTTGCCTTACAGAAGCTTTGCAAATTTATAATTTCCCAATTGTTAATTCTTGATCTTTGAGCACAAGCTATTGGTGTTCTGTTCAGGAAAACTTCCCCTGTACCCATGTGACTGAGGTTTTCCCCACTTTCTCTTCTATTAGATTCAGTGTATCCGGTTTTATGTGGAGATCCATGATCCACTTGGACTTGAGCTTTGTACAGGGAGATAAGAATGGATCAATTTGCATTATTCTACTTGTTGACTACCAGTTGAACCAGCATCATTTGTTGAAAATTCTGTCTTTTTTCCACTGAATGGTTTTAGCTTCTTGGTCAATGATCAACGTGTGTAGGTTCGTTCCTGGGTCTTCAATTCTATTCCATTGATCTACCTGTATGTCATTGTACCAATACCATGCAGTTTTTATCACAATTGCTCTGTAGTACAGCTTGAGGTCAGAGATGGTGATTCCGCCAGAGGTTCTTTTGTTGTTGAGAATGGTTTTCACTATCCTGGGTTTTTTGTTATTCCAGATCAATTTGAGAATTGCTCTTTCTAACTCTATGAAGAATTGAGTTGGAATTTTGATGGGGATTGCATTGAATCTGTACATTGCTTTAGGCAAGATGGCCATTTTTATTATATTAATCCTGCCAATCCATGAGCAAGAGAGATCTTTCCATCTTCTGCAGTCTTCATCGATTATTATCTTCAGAGACTTGAAGTTTGTGCCATACATATCTTTCACTTGGTGAAAGATACGTATAACCAAGATATTTTATATTATTTGCAACTATGATGAAGGGTGTCATTTCCCTAATTTCTTTCTCAGCCTCTTTATTCTTTGAGTATAGGAAGGCTACTGATTTGTTTGAGTTAATTTTATATCCAACCACTTTGCTGAAGTTGTTTATCAGCTATAGGAGTTCGCTGGTGGAGTTTTTTGGGTCACTTAAGTAGACTATCATATCATCTGCAAATAGTGATAGTTTGACTTCTTCCTTTCCAATTTGTATCCCTTTGACCTCCTTTTGTTGTCTAATTGCTCCAGCTAGAATTTCAAGTACTCTATCAAATAAATAGGGAGAGAGTGGGCAGCCTAATCCAGTCCCTGATTTTAGTGGGATTGTTTCAGGTTTCTCTCCATTTAGTTTGGTATTATCTACCGGTTTGCTGTATATTGCTTTTACTATGTTTAAGTATGGGCCTTAAATTCCTGATCTTTCCAAGACTTTTAGCATGAAAGGATGCTGAATTTTGTCAAATGCTTTTTCAGCATCTAACGAAATGATCATGTGTTCTTTTGCTTTGAGTTTGTTTATGTAGTGGATTACTGTTGATGGATTTCCTTATATTGAACCATCCCTGCATCCCTGAGATAAAGCCTACTTGATCATGGTGGATGATCGTTTTGCTGTGTTCTTGGATTCGGTTGGCAAGAATTTTATTGAGTATTTTTGCATCAATGTTTATAAGGGAAATTGGTCTGAAGTTCTTTTTCTTTGTTTGGTCTTTGTGTAGTTTAGGTATAAGTGTAATTGTGGCTTCATAGAATAAGTTAAGTAGTGTTCCTTCTGTTTCTAATTTGTGGAATAGTTTGAAGAATATTGGTATTAGGTCTTTTTTTGAAGGTCTGATAGAATTCTCAACTAAACCCATCCAGTCCTGAGCATTTTTTTGGTTGTGAGACTATTAATGACTGCTATTTCTTTAACGGTTATGGGACTGTTTAGATGGTTTATCTGTTCCTGTTTTAAGTTTGGCACCTAGTATCTTAGAAAATTGTCCATTTCATCCAGATTTTCCAATTTGGTTGAGTATACGCTTTTGCAGTAGGATCTGATTTTTTTTTAATTTCCCCGGTTTCCATTTTTATGCCTCCCTTTTCATTTCTGATTTTATTAATTTGGATACTGTCTCTGTGTCATCTGGTTAGTTTGCCTAAGGGATTATCTATCTTGTTGATTTTCTCAAAGAATTAGCTCATGTTTTTGTTGATTCTTTATATAGCTCTTTTTGTTTCTACTTAGTTGATTTCAGACCTGAGTTTGATTATTTCCTTCTGTCTAGTCCTCTTGGGTGTATTTGCTTTTTTTTGTTCTAGAGCTTTCAGGTGTGCTGTCAAGCTGCTAGTATATGCTCTCTCCAGTTTCTTTTTGGAGGCACTTAAAGCCATGAGTTTTCTTCTTACCACTGCTTTCATTGTGTCCCATTAGTTTGGGTATGATGTGTCTTCATTTTCATTAAATTCTAAAAGGCCTTTTATTTCTTTCTTTATTTCTACCTTGACCAAGTTATCACTGAGTCGAATGTTGTTCAGCTTCCCTGTGTGTGTGTGTGTGTGTGTGTGTGTGTGTGTGTGTTTTCTGTTGTTTTTGTTGGTATTTAAGACCAGCCTAAGTTTGTGGTGATCTGATATGATTCATGGGATTATTTTAATCTTCTTGTATCTATTGAGGCCTATTTTGTGATCGATTATATGGGCGATTTTGGAGAAGGCACCATGAGATAATGAGAAAAAGGTATATTCTTTTGCTTTGGGAGGAAATGTTCTATAAATATCTGTTAGATCCATTTGGTTCATAACTCCTGTTATTTTACTGTGTCTCTATTTAGTTTGTGTTTCCATGATCTGTCCATTGATGAGAGTGGGGTGTTGAAGTCTCCCACCATTATTGTGTGAGGTGCAATGTGTGCTTCTAGCTTTAGTAAAGTTTCTTTTATGAATGTGGGTGCCCTTGCATTTGGACCACAGATGTTCAGAATTAAGAGTTCATCTTGGAAGATTTTTCCTTTGATGAGTATGAATTGTCCTTCCTTTTTCAATAACTTTTGGTTGAAAGCCTATTTTATTCAATATTATTATAGCTACTTCAGCTTGGTATTGTTTTGGAAAATTGTTTTCCAGCCTTTTACTCTGAGGTAGTGTCTGTCTTTGTCACTGAGGTGCATTTCCTGTATGCAGCAAAATGCTGGGTCCTGTTTATGTGTCCAGTCTGTTAGTCTATGTCTTTTTATATGGGAATTGAGTCCATTGTGGTTAAGAGATATTACGGCATGGTGATTGTTGCTTCCCATTATTTTTGTTGTTAGGGGTAGAATTATGTTTGTATGGGTTTGTTGAAAAATTACTTTCTTGATTTTTCTAGGGTATAGTTTCCCTCCTTTTTAGAGTTTTCCACCTATTATCCTTTGTAGGGCTGGATTTGTGGAGAGATATTATGTGCATTTCCTTTAGTCATAGAATATCTTGGTTTCTCCATCTATGATGATTGAGAGTTTTGCTGGGTATAGTAGTCTTGGCTGACATTTGTGTTCCCTTAGGGTCTGTATGAGATCTGCCCAGGATCTTCTAGCTTTCATAGTCTCTGGTGATAAGTCTGGTAAAATTCTGATAGGTCTGCCTTTATATGTTACTTGGCCTTTTTCCCTTACTGCTTTTAATATTCTTTCTTTGTTGCCTACATTTGGTGTTTTGACTATTATGTGATGGGAGGAATTTCTTTTCTGATCCAATCTATTTGGAGTTCTGTAGGCTTCTTGTATGTTTGTGGGCATCTCTTTTGTTTGTTTGTTTGTTTGTTACGAAACACAAGACAATCATTACTGAAAAGTGCAGTATTTAACAATTTAAAAGTGCAGTACATAACAATTCTGGTTACAATAAACGTGCTTTTAAGGATTTTAAATTTGAGCTCATCTACTCATCATATTACATAAATATTAAAACTATGAATTTACATCTAAATGACAGGCTGCCCGTTCATTTTTTTTTTATCACGTAAGTTCCATGAAGAGACAAGGGATGCCTTTAACACTGGAAGCCAATGCATAAACAAGTACCAACAGCAGTGTAAAAAAGAGTATTTAAAAGCAAAATTTATAAAAAAAAAAAAGAAGAACCTTTTCTATTCAATCACCCCCTATCAGGCTCCTTAGAGCCTTCATCTACCACAATAACCCTGCTGGGAGCCAGTCCCCAGTCTGACCTAACTGATCTATTATACTGCCCACAGTCTGTACCAGACCCACCCACTGCACTTCCCTGGGAACTACCTGCATACCCAGCGGGTCCTCAATCTCCTGTACAGCTACTGCATTCCTTGGACAGAAAAGCTGTTGGCTCTCATGCCATAATTCCAGTCAGATTTATTTATTTATTTATTTATTTATTTATTTATTTATTTATTTATTTATTTTCTGAGACAGGGTTTCTCTGTGTAGCCCTGGCTGTCCTGGAACTCACTCGGTAGACCAGGCTAGCCTCGAACACAGAAATCTGCCTGCCTCTGCCTCCCAAGTGCTGGGATTAAAGGCTTGTGCTACCCTCTGGTCAGATTTATTTCACAGGCGTTCTGTTTTTTCACATGAACAGGGAGGAGTAGGGAAGAGAAGACTCCTTTAAGACACAGGGAATTAATATTGCTGTTCCTACTGAGAGCATATCATCACTCCATCAAACACAGAAGACTGGGCAGGAGTGAGCAGCTCAGGAAAGGCAAAGACCTGGGAGGTGCGCTGGACAGGAGTGCAAGCTCTGTGGCACTCCTGACCTCTGCAACCCTCAGAAAGCACCAGAGGACAGGACCAGCAGCTGCCACACTTGCTCATGCACCCTGGGAGGTCCCGTGCCACCCATCAGGGCCAGGTACACCACAAGTACAGATGTCAGCTGCTGAGAGAAGGTGGCCCCACAATCAGTGATCCTAAACTTCATATTCAGAAGGAGAACTGTGGAAATCTGAGGCAGCCCCAATGGTTAAGGCTAGTGCTGGCCAACCTCTCCCACCACAGGCCCACTCAAAGGCCCAAGTCAGAAGCGAGGGAGTGCCAGCCTCCAGAGAATGACTTTGCTCTCGCTGTACCATAAGACATTCTGTCTGCTCCTCCAGCTTCCTGTCACATCAGAACAACAACTAGATGCATAAGATACCAGGTGCACGGCTGAGGAAAGGTAGGACACTCAACAACCACTCCAAACAGTGTGTCTGCAAACCAGTCACGGGCTGCTACTCAGAACGGCAACTGGTAGCCAGCAGCCACTCAAAGAAGACCACAACACCAGAGATAACAGTTCCAGAGGCTGCGCCCATGCCTGTAACCTAACTGGCCCAATCCTGATGGTGGGTTCACTTCTCGAGAGTCAAGGAGTCACAGGTTCCAATACTCTGAGCTGCAAACAGCAGCAGCCGCAGCAGCAGAAGCAGAAGCAGAAACAGAAGCAGCAGAAGAAGCAGCAGAAGCAGAGGAAGAGGAAGAGGAAGAGGAAGAGGAAGAAGAAGAAGAAGAAGGCTTCCTAGCCTCAGGGAAGGCAGCAGAAAATAAACTATATTATATATATTTGTATCCATCCCTCACTATGATGTCAGTGTTCATAGGTATCAGACTGTCTGTTTGCCTGTCAATTCATCTGATAAACTCCAGTCGGTAATGCCACACACATAGAAAGCACACTTTGTTGGAATATTCCTCAATGTTTTGGAATATCTGTGCAGCCATGTATTAGAATACTGATCCAATTCTGCTCCTTAATTTTACTGAAACTGAATGTTGTTAAAGTCACCACCTGTGACAGTTCACTACCATCCATATGCCCAGATTTTCACCAGGTTAGACCTTTCACCAGCAGATTCCATGGGATACCTTCAAAACAGAAAAGATTTGCACATGGACGAGTTGTATAATACAGTGATGCTGGATAGTCACTCAAGGTAAACAGTTCCAGGGCAAGTGTGTAGAGCTAATATCATTAGCAGGAGGATGGCAACCCCTCTGTTGCTCCTGTGGACACACTGTGTGGAGCTGCAAGCAGGCCCAAAGATTTGGTAACTTCCTACTGTAGGCAAATGACCCTTTCCAGGCAGGGAGGTAGCTATGTTTAGTTGGGGGTGGGCAGCGGGACTTTTTCAAACACATGTGAACATCACAGATACATTTGTTCTAATGATCTGTGATTATTCACCTGAGAAATGACCAGTCTGCTGCGTCCAGGGAAACCTTGGAAGTGCCAACACTGCACATCATCCACCACAGGGATGGGGAATCCCAACATGGAAGTAGGGATGCAGGCTCTGTGCTACAGCAAATGTTTCTATCTCTGTGCAGTGTGTGCTTTCTTGTACTACCTCTTCCCCTGTACACACACATACACACATACTCTCTCTCTCTCTCTCTCTCTCTCTCTCTCTCTCTCTCTCAAGTGCTCATGAGGCAATTAAACATACTCATTCATAAACATTCTATGTTCATGGACATAAGGAATGAGGAATCTTTTGTTCACCCTGATCCATGCAGAAATCTTTCTAAATGTCTCAAAAAATAAAATACTAAAAAGAAATTAAAGAGGGCATTACTATAAAAATAAACTCACCAAAGGTTCCATATTCAGGTGACCCAAGTTGACAGCTACTGAAGTGACTTCCACACCAATACAGAAGTCCCGACTTAGCTGCCAGAAACAAGCACCCCTTCCAACCAAAGCCCCAGCAATTCAGTGGGGTTGAAAAAAACATAAAAAGCACACCCCCAGTTGACGGACTCCAGAGAAGTCCTCACGCCTGGCCCCTTGACCCACACTGAACAGAAACACTCTCACAGATTCAAGTTGGCCATATTCAGGCAAAAAGAACCCTCATGATGTTTTATGTACACACTCAAAATCTTTCCCACCACAGAACCTTCCAGGCAAGTGCATTCTTTTTTTGTTTGTTTCTTGTTTGTTTTATGAAAAATAATTTTTATTCAATATATTCTTAATTTATATTTTTAAATGATTTCCCCTTTCCTGGATCCCTCCATCCCCGAAAGTCCCACAAGCCCTCTTCCCTCCCCCTGTTCCCCAATCCACCCCTTCCCTGTTCCGTGTCCTGGTATTCCCCTACACTGCTGCACTGAGCCTTTCCAGAACCAGGGGTCACTCCTTCCTTCTTCTTGGACATCATTTAATATGTGGATTGTGTCTTGGGTATTCTAAGTTTCTAGGTTAATATCCACTTATCAGTGACTGCATACCATGAGTGTTCTTTTGAGACTGGGTTACCTCACTTAGGATGATGTTCTCCAGCTCCATCCATTTGTCTAAGAATTTCATAAATTCATTGTTTCTAATTGCTGAGTAGTACTACATTGTGTAGATATATCACATTTTCTGTATCCATTCCTCCGTGGAGGGACATCTGGGTTCTTTCCACTCTGGAAATCAGTCTGGCAGATCCTCAGAAAACTGGGCATGACACCTCTTGAGGATCCTGCCTTACCACTCCTGGACATATACCCAGAGGATTCCCCAGAATGTAATAAGGATACATGCTCCACTATGTTCATAGCAAGAGCATTCTTGAACTGCCTGGCCCTTTCCACTTGCCACATCTGCTTGATACCGAGTGCCTTCACTTACAGAAGAGAGTGGCAAAAGAGGCTCACGAAGCACTTACACAGGCTTCCCAGGCCTCACCCCACTAGTCACAGAGCACAGGTCATCCTCAGGTGAATGACTCCAAGAGAAGCTACGTTATTTCTACATTTTTAGACATAATCACAGCCCTGCTTCTCTAACAATAAACATGAGGAACCAACTTAAGAATACACTTTTTTTTTTTAAGAATACACTTATTCCATTGTAACCAGTCTCTAATGTACAACACTCTTCACAGCACAAAGTTGAAGTCTTTGGGGGAGAATACAGCAGTGCCTGTGTCTTTAGCTGACTCAATTATTCTCGGGAGGATGGGAAGGGGAAGGAACAGATCCTTAAGTGAAATAAAGCAAAAGACAACAGTGCCTCAGTGTGGCTGCTTCTCTCTGACATCTTCCCTCCTAGGAAGACACTTTCCTTCTACAATGGGCTTTTCTAACAGTTCCAACAGATACACAAAACATTATCCTGTAAGACATACAGCGGAAACTCAGATGGCAGACCCTGCTCGGACACACAGACCATTCTTCACGCCAGCTGGACTGCTCACCACGCTCCTGTATTTCCCTGATAAGCTTCAGGTAGAAGGACAGGGGTCCTGCTCTCCCTGCTGCTGTCTGGAGCTGCTGAAGGTGCTTCTCTCTCTCTCTCTCTCTCTCTCTCTCTCTCTCTCTCTCTCTCTCTCTCTCTCTCTCTCTGTCTGTCTGTCTCTCCACCCCTGTCCCTGCAGATCCTTCCAGAATCAGTCAGTCAGTGCCCAAAAGAAAACAAACCAGGCTGTGTCCACACCCGGCAGCCCCAGCACCCAGAGTCCCCTCCAGTTTCCCCTCCCCACGCTTCAGTGAGGACATTCCTTGCAGGCTTGCACGCATGTAACAGAGACTCGGTCCATCACAGAGGTGCATGAGTGACAGGCAGTGAACACGGTCCAGTCCATGGGGTTTTGTGTATGATGGTTTTACATCAGTCACTGCAGGTAGATTGCACAAGCCTTGTTTTTGTTTGTTTTTATAAACATGCATTCAACTAGATATGATTCAGAATAAAGTAATACTCCCTTTTTTTATCATCAATGTTGGCAAAAAATTTGCCAGGCAGTCCACAAAACAGGATTTGCTTTAAAACCAAGGCAGAGTTAGTTGCAGACTAGTGAGCTGGGACCTGCTGGGCTGCGGCACAGCCATGTTTAGCCAAGTGTTAGGCTAAGCATTAGGAAGAAAGTCCTGCTTAGAGGCCCAGGGCCTGCAGCACCAGCTGTGGAACTCAATGGAGTGACTGCACAGCTCCAACCTCAACTGCTAATTTGCAGGGCAATCACCACTGGCAGGAGAGGAGGCGGGGGTGGGGTGGGGTGAGGCATATAGCTGTAGATGGGCTTCCTGGGGCTGGGTGCAGGGCTACAGGAGTTGGAGAATGATCAGTCAGCAGGGTACCTAGTGACCCCCACTGCTTAAGGAGGAGGGATGGGAGCAGGGTAGACCATTGCTGGCCTGCCATTGGGCTGCACCATGATGTGAGGAGGCGCTGCACACAGAGGCTGTGTATAGTACTTACCTTGCTGGGCGCTGGGCTCTGCTGGGGATAGGCACTTCTCACTGGGTACACAGCCCTCTGGGAAGGATTGAGGGAAGAGGTGTATGGTAGCACAGCTCCACTGGTTGGGGACAGAACAGTTTGTAAGGTGAGCCAAGAGTGTAGCCTGTGTGGAAGGTAGGATTCACTCCAGGGTCCATGTTAGGAGAATAGGCAGGCGCTGCTGCAAAGCCCACAGGAAAACCAACTGGATAGCCAATTCCTTTAGCATTTGCATAGGGAACCCCAGAAGACTCAGGGCTATAAACAGGATTCATGATTTCAAGAAGATGGCCTACGGTTCCGGGACTGGTACATGCAGGCCTAAGCCGGCATGGCGTGTGGCTCCGCGACGGGCAGTGCCCAGACGATGCCAGGTTGCTACCAGCCGCTAGGCTCCCCTGCCCGCCCCCCCCCCCGCCCCCCCCCCCCCCCGCCCGCTGCCTCCAGCCCGCCTCACCGCAGCCTCCTGCTACCACCAAGACTGCACAGACACTGCAGTTCACGACCTCAGGGCATTTCTTTCTTTAGGTTAGGGAAGTTTTCTTCTCTCTCTATTTTTTTTTAAAAGTCAAGAACTTATTTTATTTATTTTAAAATAAACATTGAAGGGACATTATCCACCACCTTACAAACCTTTTGAATGTGGAATGTTCAACACCCTAAGAAGGTATAGTAGACTACAAAACCAACAAAAACTCCAGTTGTCTAATGATGACTATCTGAGAATTATTGTTGTTTTGAGTAGCTGAGTCTCAGCTTGGGGGGGGGGGATGTTTGCAAAAGGCTAAAAGTAAGATTTAATTTCTGTACAGAAAATAACATTAACTTAGTAAGTAGCCTTTGCTTTAACAAGTGGAATTAATTCTCCATGACGTAAAATGGAATGGGACGAGCAGCACTCAGTTCATAGGCACACAGAGCTAGTGCTCAAGCTGCTAGCACAAATTCCAACACAGAACATATGGCTAAGTCACTGCTAACCTTTCCATCTCCAAACTGTATGCTCTCTATGCACCTAAGGCAAAGAATCAACACGTTGAACGTAAGTGTCTCCTTGAGAAAAGGAGAGAATTCAATTAGGGTTAAATTAGACAAAGATAAATGGAAATACTTCAGAAACAGCTATTAGACATAGCCAAAAAGTCTGTGACACTAACAACTGCACAGCAAAAGGTGGAATGATGAAGTCTAGATGTGAGGGAAACTCTGAGCATCTGTATAAAGATGTGTTTCAACGAGTCAGCACATCCTGGGGTAACTAGTGTACAGGGCAAGCAAAAGGTCCACAATCCTGGTGTGAAGTGCTTCTTGCCATTGAACCCTGCACTAGTATATTCCATTTTTATCTTACTTGTACAGCTCTTCCTGACCACCCTGGATCACTAGTCCTTGAAAGGCAGCTGAAAAACTTAGTGTTTTTCCTGGTAAGTGGAAATTCCTAATCACTTCAAGTCTGAGGTAGGTTCTCTCTGAGGGATTCTATGAACAAGTTAAATCTGGGCAGTTGGGAAAGCCTGGACAATCCATTTGGTCATTCCTTTCTTAGATTTTCAGTTATCATCCACCTTTAGGCCTGTACTTTGAGCTATTGCCAGGGCAGCTGAGAAACTACAGTCATCTTAGGGCTATCAGAATCCTGGAGCACTGTTTCTGAAGGAAAAAAAATCTCTTAGCTCCGCAAATTTCAAAACCCCTAATGATCCAGTAATTCTTCAATTACAAGTAAGTCCAAATAGCCTCTGTCTCTCTGATAATGGGACAAAGTCACAATCTTCATGATGAAAAAAATCCTTTAATGACCTCTCTAAAACAAATTTTCCACCAATTCGATTAGGTCTGCCAAAGTCCTGCACCATTGTGTATTAGGGAAAGCACTCAACATTGCAGCATGTGTGGTATATTGTGCTTGATGCCCTGGAATTTCATGTATCAGAGACAACACAAAATATTCTCTGTTTATTTAAATAAAACAAATCTTTATTCAGAAAACATTGAAATAATTTGGAGCATTAGAATGATTTTCAGTTAAATTAGAAACACACGTGGATTCAGTACTGAAATAAACTTTGAAATAGTTATATGAGTGTTCTGATTCAGTGCCACAGTTAGAATCTCAGGTCCTCCACTTTCCTTCAAATCAATCACCTCTTATGTCACACTACATCTCTGTGAGTTGCATTGGTATAACAAAGTTCTTGATGTTGTAAAAGTAATATAATTTCCACTGTATTCTTTTTGGTTTTTGGTGTTTTTCGAGACAGGTTTTCTCTGTGCAGCCCTAGCTGTCCTGGAACTCACTCCGTAGACTAGAAATCCCCCGTGTGTGCCTCCCAAGTGCTGCAATTAAAGGCGTGCACCACGACTGCCCAACTTCCACTGCATTCTTTTTTTTTTTAATTTATTTAATGTATGAGTGTTCTGCCGCATATACACGCAAATGCCAGAAGAGGGCATCTGATCCCCTTGTAGATGGCTGTCACCCACCATGTGATTGTTGGGAATTGAACTCAGGACCTCTGGAAGGGCAGCCAGTATTCTTAACCACTGAGACATCTCTCCAGCCCCCTCCACTGTGTTCGTAATAATCCTGATGTACTTAGGATTGTATTTGCTGTTGTTCAGATGTAAGCAATTTCAGAATTGTGTGAACAAAACAGTTCACTTACTAGCACACAGAATTTAGATTTTATTGCAGTTGAACAATGTTGGATTGGAGTCATTTAAGTCACAGGAACATGTGTTTTCAAAGAAGAAACAGCAAACTGCTTCATTTATCGATGTGTAAGGACTACTTTACTATTCCACTAAAGTTCAGCTATTGACCACTTGCACGTCTATAAAGACAATATCACCTGCTATCTTGCCAGTATATCAATCAGCACTTCTGCTACAGCACAGAACTGTATTTGTTGTGTTGGTATTGGAATGTTCTTGCTCTTGCAAAACTACTGCCCTTTTCCACAGTGTTCTTCCCTATTCCATGGCACTGAAATCTATGTACTGCTGTCATGATGCAAACCACTTCGGAGGTGTGTAAGTTAGCAGGTATGCATTGTTGTTAAAGGAATTTCAATTTCTCCATGATAGAATTGCATCTGTTTTTCAAAACACCGATGAGAGTCACATGCACTTGTGTTTTCCAAGGCTGCCACTGGGTTCTCCTTCAGTTGCAGGCATGTTTTCCCTGCTGTCATGTAATCTTGTTCAGTTACTGTCCTGGGGCGGTCCTCTGTTAATGAGCTCATGTATTTGCTTCTCTGTATATTGGCCACCACTTCTCTTACAGTCAGTGTATTACTGTGATGTTAACTGACAGGACAAACTTCTCGCTGTTGTAAATTTATTATCATTTTAACTGAGATCTTAACAATTCTAGTCCACTTAGGAACTTATGTGCTGGTGTTCTGAATCAAGCAGCTTCAGAATGTAATGATTAAGCCTGTATCCTTTGTTATAGATGGCATTTAGATATCTTTGCACTAGTTTAAACATTTGTATATACATTGTTATAGACGAATATGCCCTTGTGCAACATTTTAAATAACGTGTATTTTGTCCACGGAGAGTACTGTGTACTGCCTCAGTTACAGATGCACATGCTGTTGTCTCCTATACCATACCATTCTTGGTCAGTCAGAGTTCTGGTGTGGTGCTACAATTAGTATCACAGGTCCTGGAAGGTGAGAAACTCTCAGAACTCAAAGGGAGGGACCTTGAATGGCATGCATTACAGTGGGAGGGAGAACTTATAGGGTCAACCTCCAGTGGAGGGACAGGACATCAAGTGGGGCAGAGACTGGGGTTGCCATCCCACAGTCAAAAACTCTGACCCATAATTGTTCCTGTCTGAAAGAACTGCAGGGGCAGAGATGGAGAGGAGACTGAGGGAAAGGAGGTTCAGTGACAGGCCCACATTGGGATCCAGCTCAAGGGGAGGCCCTGGGGCCTGAGACTGTTCCTGGTGCTGTGGTGTGCTTGCAGACTGGAGCCTAGCATGGCTGCCCTCCAAGAGTCCCAACAAGCAGCTGAAAGAGCCAGATGCAGATACCCAACCAATGGACAGAAGCCTGGGGCTCCTGTGGTTGAATTGAGGAAAGGCTGGAAGAAGCTGAGGAGGAAGGAGACCCCATGGTAAGAACAGCAGTCTCGGCTGTTTGGATCCTCTGGATGGTGTTTGTATTCTTTCTGCTTGTTGCTGCAGACCTCTTCCACCGGGGTCCCAGCGCAGTGGAGACAGGTTGCGCGTGGGCACCATGAACCGCCTAGGCTCTGTGCAGTGGAAGATGCTGTGTGTGTTTGTGACGGACGTAAAAACTGAGCCTTCAGCCAAGTGGGATCATCAGCCATTTAAGGTTTTGGCAACTGAAACACTAAGTGAAAAGGCATTTGATGCAGATGTGTACAATGCGGTTGCAACAGAAAAAATGGACGGAACATGCTGCTATGTCACTAACTACAAAGGTCAGCCATACCGTTGGGCTCAACTAGATAGAACACCTAACAAGCAAGCAGACAAAGATTTAAAAAAATTCTACATTCAAAAGAAAGCACAAAAGAGGAAGACTTCAAGCCTATCCCAGAGTTCTCGATACCAGCAAAGGAAATAGAAAAACAGAACGGGAAGTCAGTACCTAATGAAAACAGGCACATTCCTGGTTGGGTACCAGTAGAAAAGAACAGCAAACAATATTGCTGGCACTCATCTGTAGTCAATTATGAGTTTGGAATTGCCCTGGTACTAAGGCACCATCCTGGTGATCCTGGAGTTTTGGAAATTAGTGTTGTTCCCCTGTCAGATCTCTTAGAGCAAACTCTGGAGCTGATAGGAACAAATATCAATGGAAACCCATATGGGCTAGGAAGCAAGAAATACCCATTACATTTTCTTACACCACATGGAGCATTCCAGGTTGGAAATCTGCCTACACTGAAACACAACGAACCTGCTGTCCTGGTTTGAAGACTGCAGAGAGGGTCAGATTGAAGGGATTGTGTGGCATTGCTGTGACGGCTTTTTAATTAAGGTCCACTGCCACCATCTTGCTTTATTCTGGCCAATTCCAGATACTTACATGAATAGCAAACCAGTTATAATTAACATGAACCTGAACAAATATGACTGTGCTTTTGATAACCAGTCTTTGCTTAATCAGCTTTTGAAAGTAGATAAACAGAAATTTGATAGGCTCAAAGACATAATACTTGATGTGTAAAATGGAAATAATAGTTGGGATTACTGTGATTTTCTAATATTGACAAGTTTGTCGTGTTTACAGAGGTTGAACCTTCAATTTAATGTTGCTAGCTGTTTGGCAAAATATATGTCAGCTTCTAAACAGGTTTCTACGTATCTATAGAAATCATAGTTAGAATTTGAATATCTTAACACAAAAATAAATATAAAATAATCAATTTTAAATAGTAAAACTGTTATAAGCTTACCCTTATGCTTTTCAAAATTTTAAGACATTATGAAAATAGGAATATTTATCATAGCTGTATAATCATATATTACTGAAGTCTTCAAAAATATAATTTTCTAACAAGTTAAAACTAAATATGATTTTATTATTAAGCAAAATATACAATATTTTGAGATGTAAATTCTGTAGTTCTGGAACTGCTTGATTTCCAGCTGAGACTCAACTCATAAAATAGTTTTAAATCTAAAGTTAAACAAGTCATTAATAGATAGGGAAACTATTAGTACTTTCTCCATCTTCTGGCTGTTCAGAAACAACAAGAGGGCTAGACAGTTCAAATCCAAATTGTTCTGAAACTTTTTTTTAACTTTGCTTCTAATAGGATATTCTTTTTCATTTCTTCCTTATAATTGTACGTCAGGACTTCAATGTCTTCAAAAAATCAAGGATCAAATTTTTCAGTTCCCTTTTCAGCTTTTTAATTTCCTCCTAAAAGTTACATACAGGATACATGTTTTTGGTCTGAAATTTCGATTTAATAGTGAATACAAAAAACTCAAAATCTTAAGTATAAATATTTTTCTTTATATTTTACTGTTCAAGGTTCTGTTGTGCCATGTGAATAATGTACAAGCTGCTATCTTTGACTAAATTTTAAGATTGAATCTTTAAATAGCCTCAGATATTCTCAGGCAAGTGAAAGGGACTTTGCTTTTTACAACATTTAAGAGTTTTCAGTATTTTTAATGTTCTGATTTTTTATTTTTTATATATAATATTTATGATCATGGAAACTCCGGGACGTGTAAAGGTTTAGCACCTGGGGAAGGAGGCATATGCACTTGCACACAGAGCAGTGAGGAACAGCCAGTGCTCAGTTCCAGACCATTGTGTTTCTGGAGTCTTAAGGAAGGGAACAGAAATGATTTAAGGGGAAGATCCCTGAAAATAATTTTGAAAGGTACTTAGAAAACTCTTTCCCCAGCATGACTCAAAAATTACAAAAATAGTTTTTAAAAACTATTAAGACATGTGCATTGGTTATAATTTAAAACAATTTTTTTTTGATTTTTTGGGACAGAGTTTCTCTGAGTAGCCCCTGGCTGTCCTGAAACTCACCCTGTACTCCAGGCTGGCCTCGAACTCAAAATCCACCTTCCTCTTAAAAATAAATTTATTCTTTAGTCCTTTCTGTTTCTTTGTCTGCTTTTTTTGTAGTTGAGAGTTGTTTAATAAAAAGATGTTATGAGTCAAATTTTAAAAAAAAGAAAGCAATCTCAACTGACCTGGACCCCTGAGATATCTCAGACACTAACCAGGCAGCATACAGCAGCTGATATGAGGGCCCACAACACATATACAGCAGAGGACTGCTGGGTCTGTCCTCAGTGAAAGAAGATGCACCTAATTCTCGAGTGACTTGGGGCCCAGGGAGTGGGGAGGTCTGTGTGTGTGTAGGAACATTGAATTGGACACAGGACATGGGGAAAGGAGGTATGGGATGGGTCACAGGAAGGAAGACAGACCTTAAAGGGGATGAAGTCTGGACTATAAAAAGGATTAAAATTTTATTAAAAATAGAAAGTAACATTTCTTCTAACACCAAAAATAAATAATAAAAATGAAATAATAAATAAAGTAAATCACATGTCCTGTACTTTCCCTTAAGGCCAACAGTATTTTTGTCAGCTGCATAGGTATAAGGACATTCTCATTATTGTAAAAGTGCTTTCATTTCCCTCGTATTCTGAACAAACCTGGTCCACTTCAGAACATATGTGTTGGTGGGGGTTTTTTGTTGATGTTAACAAGATAAAATATAGTGACTTAAACAAAGCCCATTACATTGGAACTGGACATGGCAAACCAGCACAAGAGCCTCAAGAGAAGGCACAAGAATCAGACCCACTCCTTCATATACGCAGGAATCCCATAAAAATACTAAACTGAGGCTTAGGGGACAGCTAAGTGGGTTAGAGCACTGACTGCTTTTCCAGAGTACCTGAGTTCAAATCCCAGCAACCACATGGTGGCTCACAACCATCTGTAATGCGATCTGATGCCCTCTTCTGGTGTGTCTGAAGATGACAGTGAACTCATGTACAAAAGTAAGTAAGTAACTAAGAAAACAAACAAGCAAACAAATAGATAAATAAATCTTAACAAAAAAAATACTAAACTGTGAGTACACCAAGTAAGCCTTTGTCAGATCCATACTTCTCCTACTGCACCTGAGATCCGGTCCCCCAGTCTCATCCCCAGATGGGTAGCAGAAAACCTGCTGCAGTCTCTGACCTCTCTGACCCCATCTCCCAATGGTCACAAAGACCTGTGCCCCGAACCTCTCTCCCCCAACTCAGCTCATTATCTCTGCCTCTAGCACCAGCAGGCTTTCCCTGGGAACATTCCAGCTGAACATGCCAGAGAAATCTGTTCACAGAAAATTTCCTATCAGACAGCACACAGGCGCCACACTCTCCCGAAGTCCAGGAAGAAGCAGGAACCAAGGAACCAAACATTGACTCAACAGAGACAACAGCAGATATCATGATCCAGGCCCATATGCACCTATGACTGCACAAGGATAGGAAAGAAAAGCACAGCATACTTTTTGCCCCTCTAAAACTGAAGCAGGACACTTGCAAAAGCTGATGTGCTACTACTGCAGCTACTCTTAAATTCTGTCACAAGATAGCATGTGGGATTGCCTCTGAAGCCCTGAGTCTGCTTGCTTCAGAAGAGCAGTGCATGCATTCCTAAGTAAAATAAGATTGTTAAGAGCACAGAGAAAAATGGTGGAAAATTTTATAATAGCAAGGACTTTGTTCTGCCAATGAACATTACAACGGAGGAGTGCTCTACCTCAAAGGGACAGACAGGGCTTGACCTGGAGAAATGCAGAGGAGATCAGATTATTATTTTATCCCTGCACCAGGACACTGATTGAACAAGAAGAAGAAAAGAGAGCACAGCATGTGCTTCCATAGCTGAAGCTGTACACAGAGGAATTTTGGGGAAATACCCACAGGTGATATTGAAATACCACACATGAGCATGCTGGCCTATACCTGGGTACTGCTACTGCAGTGATGTGCAAACTCCATTTACAAGGATGCAAGAGTACTGCTACAACTGCCAAGCTGCTTGCTTCGGCACAGCAGCACCTATGTTGCTAGCTAGACAAGGATTGTAAGAGCACAAGGAAAATGGAATCACTTTTACAGCAGCAAGAGCTTTGTTATACCGATGGACTTTACAGCAGAGAAGTACTGTCACCCAAGTCAGCACAGATTTACAGAATGGCAGAGAAAATGAGAATATTCCTGTAGCATTGCTGCAGTATGCTGACTAAACAAGAATGGAACAGGAAAGCACAGCTTATGTGTCCAAGTCTCATGCAGTACACAGTGGCACCTTTGGAAATCACAGACATGTGATTCTGAAAGTGCTACACAAGTGTACACAGTGATATCTCAACTCCATCTTCAACAAATACAGGAGATTACTCACACAACTATGAAGTTGTGTGCTTCAGAAAAGCACTCCACATATTCCTAAGTAGATTGGGTTTGTTAAGAACGTAGTGATCATTTTTTTAAACCAGTAGTATTTAGTTTTTCCCAAGGCCATCTATTCTCTGGAAGTAACTATAAGATGGCTCCTAGTGATACTCTGCCATATTTATAAATCAGTGTCTCATTCAGCCATACCCAAAGAAGTTTCCATCTGCATCAGAAGGGAAAAATATGCAATGACCAGAACACACACACACACACACACACACATGCACTTGCACACACATGCTCAGAGAAAGAGAGAGAGAGAGAGATGGATGGACAGACAGACGGACAAACGGACAGACAGACAGACACCTTGGAACACAGAGCCTTAAATGAGATGTCTCCATCAAATCCCTGCCCCCAGAGTTCAGGGAAGCCCACAGAGTGTAAGAGATGGAGGGGATGGAGGACACCAAGACGGAGGGCATGATGCCCTCTAAGTCCACATGGCCAACTCTCATAGGAACTCACAGAGACTGAAGCAGCAAGCCCAGTCCCTAAACCAGTCTGCAGATGAGCCTTTGCATCCATACTATAATTTTCAGCTTAAAGCTTTGAAGGGACGCCTGAATGTGTGCTCAAGGGAGTCTCTGATTCTTTGCCCGCTCCTGGGGTTCTCTTATTCTTTTGTTAGCTTCTCATCTCCACCTTTCATATGATGCCTTTCTTTTTATCTTATTATATTTTATTTTGTTATGTTTGTGGTTATCTCTAAGGAGCCAGTTCTTTTCTAAGGAGAGACAGAAAGGAAGAGATGGCAGAGGAAGTGGAGAGGAACTCTGAGGTGTTGAGAGGGAAAAGGTATTCTGAGTATATAGTATGAGAAAAGAACCTGTGTTTAACAAAAACAAAAGGTGAGCAAAAAATAACCTGGAACGTTTACAGACAACAGGAAATGAAACATAACATCATGCAAGCCGTGTGAATTAGTTAGGGTCTTACTGCTGTGAACAGACACCATGACCAAGGTAACTCTCATAAGGACAGCATTTAATTGGGGCTGGCTTACAGGTTCAGAGGTTCAGTCCATTATCATCAAGGCAGGAACATGGCAGCATCCAGGCAGGCATGGTGCAGGAGGAGTTGAGAGTTCTGCATCTTTATCTGAAGGCTGCTAGTGAAAGACTAGCTTCTGGATAGCTAGGACGAGGGTCTTAGAGCCCACACCCACCTCCAACAAGGCCACACCCTCTAATAGTGCCACACCCAGGGCTGAGCATATAGAAACCATCACACCATGCTCACAAATTGAAGAAGGTGAGAAAGAAAGAATGTTGTCACACTTTCACAACAAGAGCTTTGTAATAGCAATGGTGTTACAACAGAGAAGGGCTGTTTCACAGGAGGGAAACATGACTTACAGGAAAGCAGAGGAAATGATATGCTTTTCAAAGCATTGTGCCAGGACACTGATTGAACAAGAGTGGAATAGAAGGCAGCACATCACACAAGTATATAACTGAAACAGTACAGTGGCATCCTTTCAAAGCATGCACACAGGACAAAGCACCTCAGAATGGCATATTTTCACACTATTATGTCGATGACGGCTGCATCAATATCTAAACTCCATGACAACAAAGCTTACCAGATTCCTCATGCAATTCTGTAGTTGCTTGCTTGAGAATAGCAGAGAGTTTGTTCACAGTGGAAGGGGATTTGTTAGGAGCATGTTGAAAATGGAACCACTTTGCCAACACCATGAACTTCCTGAAACAGTGAATGGTAAGATGCACCAGTTGTTGTGATCATAAGAAAGCAGCGTGAGAATGTGCTCCATGGGGTGTGGGGAAGGGGGTTCATCAGCGGGGCCATGCTGAGGCTTCCCTTCCCACTCAGGACCAGTCACAGGAAGCTATAGTATAAAATAGAGTTCATTTTGGGAATGGGGAGGGGAGTTAAGGGGGTGGTAGAGGTAGAGAAAGGCAGAGAGAAGGAGAGTAGAGTAGAGGCCGGCCATGACCACATGGAGAGAGGGGAAGAGGAGCGGGAAGGGAAGAGCCCAAGAGGGCAAGAGAGGGGGAAAGAGGAGAGTAAGAGAGGCAAGAGAGGGAAGATGCAGGAGTGGGCACGCAGCCCCTGTTCTAGTGGGCCAGACCTACCTGGTTGTTGCCAAGGAACTGTGGGGAGGGGCATACCTGGCTATTGCAAGGTCCCTTTGGGGAGGCACATACCTGGCTATTGCCAGGTGACTGTGGGGTGGAGCTTAGCCAGAATCCTAGCACAAGAAATATAACTCAGGTTTGAATAGATTTTCAGGAAAGTATTTTAAAAAGCACATTATAGTGGCACTAAAACAGGCCACTGGGTGGACAGGAATGGCAGAGAGGAGCACAGTATTCCCATTCACACCTGAAGCAGCCCTCAGTGCCACTTTAGGAAAGCACATGAACGTGATATTGAATTGCAAACCAAGAGCGTATTGGCCTATACCCACTTACTGCTACTGCAGTGGTTTCTAAATGTCATCTGTAACAAAGCACAGGAGATTGCTTGGACAAGTCTGAAGTTGGTTTCCAGACAACTGTAATGCATAGGTTCCAGCATGGATAGTGATTGTCAACAACACATTGAAAAGTATTGTCCTTGGACAGCAGGAAGATGTATGGCATAATGGTGGATGTCATGGAGATGTACTGTAACAGAAGTGGTGACTGACTTACAAAAGGGCAGATCCCTGACCTATGGCTGACTGAGTGACAAGAATGGAAGTGGAGAACACAGCAAAAGCATCAGTCACTGAAGCAGGACAAAGAGGCGTCCTTGGAAAAAACAAAAAGTTCCTGTGACTAAAACAGCCAACGATGGCATATTTGCAAACAGCAATGTGCTACTGCTGTAGAGTTATCTAAGGTCCGTCTACAACAGTGCTGGAGAGATTACTTCGGCAACTCTGAAGTTGCTTATTTGTGAATAGGAGCACCTAAGCCCCTAATGTACAGTGATTGTTAAGGACACAGTGAAGATTATGCTACTTTTACAAAGCAGAACTTACTTTCCTAGATGCAGCTTACCAAGAAGCACTGTCCCTTACATGAGGATAACAGACAAGAAAGCAGAGGACCTGAGAATGCTCCAGTAGCACTTACCCAAACCCTGACTGAACAAGAATGGATAGGAGATCACAGCATAGGCCTGTATAACTGAAGCAGTGCTCTGTGCCATCGCTGTAGCACAAACTGACATGTGACTCAAGCGCCTCACGATGGCATATTTGCAGAAATCTATGCACTGTTACAGCAGTGGTGACTCACCTAACTCCATTTACCAGGGAGCACAGGAGACTATGTGCTCGATCTAAAGTTGCTTGCTTCAGTACATCTCAAGTGGATCAGGATAGTTAAGAACACGGTTAAGGGGCTGACTGAAGATCTTCTCCTCTCCTGTTTCCCCAGATCCTAACTGCAGTCTCATCCCCAGCTCTTCTGAAGAATAATTATGGCAGCCTTAACTGCCCACCCTGCCCCTTGATTCCCTTTTCTGTGGTGTCCACAGATCTTCCCATTCCAACCTCCTTTGGCCTTGCTTGGTCCCAGCCTCCAAAACCCACAGCCACCCCCTGATAACCCAAGGAGGACTCCTGCCTGAGAAAGCAATTGACTGAAGTCTGAAGCCCAATTCATACTTCTCCTTCTGTAACTCCACATCCAAACCTTCTCCCAGGTTTATCTTCAGCTGTGTAGCAGGAAACCTGCTGCAGTCTCTTTCTTCTCTTACCTCATCTTCAATGGATTCAAAATCTTTTCTCCCAAACTTCCTTTGCCCAACTCATTTCATTATCCATACAACAGCCAACCTCAGCAGGCTTTCACTGGGAACAAAGCAGCTGAGCTGGCCAGGGAAGTAGATTCACAGAATTTATAGTCTCAGGGAACACACAGCCATACACTTTCCTAAGTTCAGGGAGGAAGAAGCAGTGTGGAGAACTTTTTGGACCACTTCAAGAAATTTGGCAGTAAATCAAGTTTTGTTGATTGTTCACTATCTGATGGTGTTTATGTGTTGAAATCTAGCATGTCTGTGATAGTGGTCTATCAACCAGCTTTTGTTTTATTGCCTGTGAATATTACAGGACCTTGGTATTTTGAAAACAGCTTGCAGGTACTGAAAGAATTGAGTCAGGCTTTAAGCAGAAGCAAGAGGGTAGTGGGCTTGATTATAGCTGGTATAGCAGCTTTAATTACATTGATAGCTAGCACCATTGCTTTTGCAATTGCTTTGACACAAGAAGTAAGTCAGCTACTTTTGTTAATCATTAGGTAAAAATTGTTGCTAATGCTCTGAGTATCAGCAAGAAGATTTAAAGAGACATTTGGAACAGCGAATTGATGCTCATTATGATATTATTCAAATAATTAGAGAGGACGCCATCTTGAGTGTCATATTGAACACTAGTGTATTTGTGTCTCTTCTAATGTTTACAATGAGAGTTACTATAGTTGGGCAAAAGTTCAAAGACACTCTCAAGGTAATTGGCGTAATTCTTACACCTCTGTAGATGTTTTAACTTTGTATACTGAGATTTTGAATTTAAAGAATGCTGTTTCACTGCATTTTTATGCTGCAGAAATTGCTGATAAAATTATTCATGGCTCAAGGTCAGTATTTCCATCTTGGTCAAACTTAAAGAATGGCTTATACAGCATGATCATGCATGTCCTGGGAATACTTCTACTCCTGCCCATTGTGGTAAACTTGCATTTGGCGGCCCAAATACATAGCTTGAAACTAAAAAGGGATTCCCAGAGAATCATTTACAGGCTCATAGCCAATGATTGGTAAATTCTGTACAGTGCCACACCAACCTAGGGCAGAATAGCATTGCTTTTGAAAATGCTAATTCCATGACTGGTATGGAATGCATTTTTCGTCAGAATAATTTAAGACAGAGTCAGTCTTGTTTATGAAATAAAAGGGAGAAATGTGGAGAGCTTTTGGTGCAGGTTATAGAAATTTGGCAAGGCCTTGTCACTGGGCTCAAGGAAGTAGGCTCAGAAAAGAATATTCACATTTATGTAATGCAATGATCAAGGTGTAGACAGCCAAGGAATGTGTGACTTCCCTTTTGTCTTGGTAATCCTGATAAGACCCAGACCCAGTGACTTTGGGACTTTGTTTCTTTGCTTTTTTTTTTTTTTTTTTTTGATTGCTACCTGGTGTGATCTCTTTGTTCTTTACCTTGTTTAATCACTTTGTCTTTGATCAAAGAACTGACCCTATTCTCTGCTAGGACCTAAAATGGTATGAAAGCTGGCTTGAAAAAAATTAAAGCCACATAGGCCTTAGCACAAGTTGGAGTCATGTCATAATGTTGTCAATTCATCTTTTTCTTTTCAGTCTTCACTCCTGCCCTTGAGACCCTGATGACTGACTGAGCTGGCTTGGTCCAAGCAGAAACAAAGGAACAGAAAACTCACCAAGCAAAGGAAAAACCAGATTCATCACCCAGAACTATAAATGACTAGATTCCAGCATGAACACACAATCCTTCACAGCCTGGACAATATGCCTCCACTGGAGCCCAGCTCTCCTCCCACAGCAGTCCTGAATATTCCAACATAGCCAAAGTTCCAGAAAAGGTCCCTGAAACAGCCAGTAAGAAGGTGATAGAGTGTCGTAATGCAGAAATAACACCTGAAAGAAATTTGGGCAAATACAAACATTGAAAAGAAATGAATAAAACTTTTCAAGTTCGGAACATGGAAGGAGAATTAATGAAGGTACCCAAAATGGATAAATTCTGGAAATGAAAAACTGAGAATATGGACAGAAACTACAGTGGCAAGTTTCACCAATGGAACACAAGAGCTGGAAGAAAGACTCTCAGGTATTGAAGACATGATAGAAGAAATGGATACAGCAACTCAAAAATGTTAAATTTAAAAACTAACAGAAAACATACAGGAAATCTCAGATACAATGAAAAGACCACATCTAAGATTAATAGGAACAGAGGAAAGAGAAGAAACCCCTCTCAAAAGCAGAGGAAATATTTTAAACAAAATCATAAAGAAAATTTACAACATGATCAGTGAAGCAGCTTGGATGGAAGTATTCCTGCCAGGTAGCTCCATAGCCTTCAGTGCACAATGCACCAGGAGAGAGTGATCTCCCAGCATTGCTTTCACTTCTGAGCTCAGAGGTGAGATCTCCACCTTTTCTCTGGAGGGGAAGAGCTAGGAGCACAGGGCCATATGATCAGTGGAGCAGCTTGGACAGAGGCCTTCAGGCTTCCATTTATACCAAGGAGCCAGGTGTCTCCTCAGCCTTCTGTGCACAGACCCTGACAGAAGAGAGTTGGTCTCCCAGGTGTATGGACACAGGCTTACAGACCCACAGGAGGGACAACTCCAGGCAGAGACAGCAAGACCAACCAGCACCAGAGGTTACCAGATGGTGAAAGGCAAGCACAAGCACCCTACCAACAGAAACCAAGGCTACCTGGCAACATCAGAACCCAGTTCTCCCACCACAGCAAGTCCTGGATACCCCAACACACCAGAAAAGCAAGAGCTATATTAAAAATCATATCTCATGATGCTGTTTGAGGGTTTCAAGAAGGACTTAAATAACTCCCTTAAAGAAATACAGGAGAACAGGGGTCAACAGGTAAAAGCCCTTAAAGAGGAAACACAAAAATCCCTTAACGAAATAAGGGAGAACATGGGTCAACAGGCAGATACCCTAAAAGAGGAAACACAAAAATCCTTTAAAGAATTACAGGAAAACACAAACAAGTGAAGGAACTAAACAAAACTATCTAGGATCTAAAAATGGAAGTTGAAACAAAGAAAAAAATCTCAATGTGAGACATCTCTGGAGATAGAAAACCTTGGAAAGAATTCAGGAGTCATAGACTCAAGAATCAACAACAGAATATAAGAGATAGAAGAAAGAATGTCAGGTGCTGAAGATACCATAGAAAACATTGACTCAACAGCCAAAGAAAATGCAAAATGCATAAAGCTTGTAACCCCAAACATCCAGGAAATCTAGGACACAATGAGAAGACCAAACCTAAGCATTATAGGTATAGAAGAGAGTGAAGATTTCCAACTTAAAGGGCCAGTAAATATCTTCAACAAAATTATAGAAGAAAACATCCCTAACCTAAGGAGAGAGATGTTATGCCCATGAACATAAAAGAAGCCGACAGAACACAAAACAGACTGCACCAGACCAGAAAGTCCTCCCAGCACATAATAATCAAAACAACAAATGCACTAAACAAAGAAAGAATATTAAAAGCAGTAAGGGGGGAAAGGGCAAGTAACTTATAAAGGCAGGCCTATCAGAATTACACCAGACTTCTCACCAGAGACCAAGAAAGCTTGAAGATCCTGGGCAGATGTCATACAAACCCTAAGAGAACACAAATGCCAGCCCAGGCTACTATACCCAAGAGAGCTCTCAATCACCATAGATGGAGAATCCAAGATAGTCCATGATAACACCAAATTTACACAATATCTTCCCACAAATCCAGCACAACAAAGGATAATTGATGGAAAATGCCAACACAAGGAGGGAAAGTGCACCCTAGAAAAAGCAAGAAAGTAATCTTCTCCCAACAAACTCAAAAGAAGATACCCATACAGGCATAAAAATAACATCAAAAATAACAGGAAGCAACAATCACTATTCATTAACATCAATGGATTCAATTCCCCAATAAAAACAACATACACTAACAGAAATATTTTTCATGTAAATCTTCAAGTTTATCAGAAAATGTTTGTAATTCCTCTTTCAATTAATGTAGTAATTTTTATGTCTACCATTTATCTGCATTATTTTTCGTGACAATCCCCAATTTTAACATGTTTTTATGTATTTCTTCTATTTTATCAGAAATGTTTTCAATGTAACTCTCTGTTTTTACCACAAAATGTTTTTAATTCCACCTTCAATTAATTTAGAAATGTTTTATTTGTCTACCATTTTATCTGTATAATTTAGCAAGAAATAGTCGATTTTAATACGTTTTCTATATATTTCTTGAATTTTGTCAAAATATTTTCCATGCAAATCTTCAATTTTACCTGAACATGTTTATGGTTCCAGTTTCAACCAACTTAAAATTATTTCATGCCTCTCATTTTATCTGTATAATTTTCCATGACAATCCTTGATTTTAACATGTTTTTCTACATATTTCACAAATTTTATGAGAAATATTTTCCATGTAATCTTCCATTCTATCATAAAATATTTCTACTTCCTTTTTCAATTAACTTAGCAATGTTTTTATGTCTACCACTTTACTCTTCAATTTTCCGTGAAAACCGTGCATTTTAACGTGTTTTTCTATATATCTCTTCTATTATATCAGAAATATTTTCCATATAAATCTTCAATTGTATCATAAAATGGTTTTACTTCCTTTTTCTATGAAAGAACATGCTTTTCTGCCGGGAGCCATCCTCACTTAGAACTCAATGCCAAGAACTCTCCATACCAGGAGCCATCCCCACCTGGCTCTCAATGCCAGGAGACTTGGATACCAGGAGTCATTCTCACTTAGATCTCCATGCCAAGAACTGTTCCTACATAAATCTCAAAACCCCCTCCCTTTGAAATTCATCTGTAGATGCCAAGAACTGTTCCTACATAAATCTCAAAACCCCCTCCCTTTGAAGTCCATCTGTAGATACATTACTATAGCAACCCCTTTACACTTCACCGCCTCATGACCCCTCTTTTATCATGCCAACATTCCAACAGCAATAACTAGCTTTACCAGAAATTAAGAGAAACTGTTTCTTAGAAATGATGCCAACCCCCTGGGATTGTTCCCCCCCTTTACCCCTCCCAAACCTTGTATGCTTCCCTTTATATTGACTTGTCTGAAAATTAAAGTTTGACAGCTTGATCAGAACTAGACAGGCTGTCCTGCCTCTCTCTTGTGTCTTGTCGCCCCATCGCCTTTCCTCTAGGTGGCTTAAAGCAACCCTGTTGACTGTCCTGCGGGTCTGGACACTTTTCAAAAGAAAGAAGTAAAAAAGGAACTTTTTCTAACCTGGAAGATGGAGATGCCAATAAAGGCATATGAAGCATACAGATGAGAAAATAGAATGGACCAGAAAAGGAAGTCCCTTGGCATAAGATAGTTTAAATATTAAATTTACACACACACACACACATCTTTAAAAAAACAAAAGATGATGCATGTGGTAGATATACCACTAGTTCCAAAACTTGGCAACTAGGCAGAGGCAGGCAGATCTCTCTTGTGTGAGCTATCTAAACTTAAGCAAAAAGAATCATTACAGGGCTGTGTAAGTGAAAGGACCCTTAAGTAAGGCCAGGTATATGCACTCTATAGAAAGAGCAGGCCTTATTTGCATTCAGTTTATTACTTGCTTTGCTTCCCTCTGTGTGAGTTTATCCTGGCCTCCTTGGGCACTGCATGCCCATGGCACATCCGACACATATTCAGTTACACACTCATACACATGATATTAAAAATAAAGTATTTTATAAGATGCTCCTAAAGACACTTGGCGTCTTGGGCCTGGGCAGCATCGCCGAGGCTCTTCTCGGGACCAGGCTGCGTGGGCAGCGAGGCACCAGGATCCTAGCCTGCGCTGCCAGCATAACCTCCGACTCAGACTCACGGATATGCAGAAAATACGCATGGGCTTAACAGGATTTGGAGCGTTGTTTTTTCTTTCTGTTCGTTGGAATGATTCTCTTTTTTGACAAAGCAGTTGGAAATTGGATATTGGAAATGTTCTGTTTGTGGCCGGTTTGATTTTTGTGATTGGTCTAGAAAGAACATTCAGATTCTTCTTCTGGAAGCACAACATGAAAGTCACTAGATTTTCCTGGGCGGTGTGTTTGTGCTTCTTATTCGTCGGCCTTTCATAGGCATGATCTCTGAAATTTAGGGAGGGATTCTTTCTCTTGTTCAGGGCCATTTTTCCAGTGGTAGTTGCCTTTTTCAGAAGAGTGCCTGTCTTCAGATCCTTCCTAAATCTCCCTGGAATCAGATCATTCGTAGACAAAGATTGAGAAAGCAACAATGGGATAATAACAAGGGAGCTGAAGAACTTTAAAAATGTATTATTTATAAAAGCCGTTTTATGGTGCTTTTGGATCTTAAAAAAAAAATGTTCCTAAAATAGGGGAAGTCCTACTTAAGCAATTAAAATAGACACTATCGTCGGGCCCTCATCTAGAATCAGGGACTTTTAGGAATTTATGGAGAATATCTTACACTGAAGCCTGTGTTTCTTGGAGCGCCCTGGAGTCTCCCGGGTCCCGGAGCGCCCACTCCACAGTGGCTCCACGAGCGCAGGTCAGTGCCACCTTCCTGCTGCAGCAGTGCAGCACTACACAACCATCTGTGACTTTGGATGTTCCACAGTCCTGGGTCTGAGCCTCCAAGGCTGCTTTTTTTCTGCCTCCTCGCCTAGAGTCCCTGCTCAGATACCCACCCAGGCTGCCTCCATTTTCTCAAGGAAGGTTCCTCGGCACTCTCCCTCCCGCACAGCATAGTGGAACATGAGGGGGCTGCGTGCACGAGCAGCCAAGACATTTATCCCAAACATAACTTCACCAAGATGTCCAGTGACAGGCAAAGGTCAGACCATGAGAGCCCCAGCACCAGCTGTGGCAGTTCAGATGCAGACCGGGGAGACCCTGCTGCTCCAGAGCCTGGGGAACAGGAAGAAAGAAAACCTTCTGCCACCCAGCAGAAGAAAAACACCAAACTCTGTAGCAAAATGCCTTCTAAGTTACCCACTAATGCTAAAAGAATTCAGGAGCTAGCTGAGATCTCCCTGGATCCTCCTCCTGACTAAGGTGCTGGGCCTAAAGGAGATAATATTTATGAATGAAGGTCAACTATACTTACTTCACAAGCTTCTGCATATGAAGGTGGTGTCTTTTTTCCCGGACATCACATTTTCTTCAGATTATCCATTTAAGCCACCAAAGGTTACCTTCCATACCAGAATCTATCACCACACCATCAACAGTCATGGAGTCAATGCCTGAATTCTCTGAAAGACAGCTGGAGCCCTGTTTTGAATATTTCAAAGGATGTGTTCCCTATTTGCTCCCTTTTGACAGTTTGCAACCCTGTGGATGCTCTGTTTGGAAGCACAGCCACTCAGTATTTGAACAACAGAGCAGAACATGGCAGGATAGCCAGACAGTGGACAGAGATATGCAACATAATTCACATAATTTGTATGCAGTGCGAAGGAGCAGAAGGACTCTTCCCACTTTTGTACACAAAAGCCTGAAGCTAAAGGAATAAAGGGAGCGGTGACCTTGGAGAGTAACTCCTTATGCAAGTAAGCTTCCCACCTGTAAAGAGAAATTAAAGTGTAGGGCAACGTGTGGTGATGTCTGCCTTTAATAACAGCACTTGGGAGGCAGAGGCAGGTGAATCTCTGAGTTCAGGTCAACCTGGTTTACAAAATGGGTTCTCAGATAGCCAAGCTATTGCAGTAAAAACCAGAAAGCTGGTAGATTTGCATTTGAATGCAGGGGCCTTGTGGCAGCACCACCATGCAGAAAAACTTGACAGTATAGGCAATTTGATTCTGACTTCAGAGCAAGGATTGAAAAGGGAGGATTGTGGAATTTCCCTCTGCAGCTAAGGAGAAGTGTCCAGGCCAGGCGTGTGTCATGGGAGTGTCCCTGCATGGAGGCCCAGAGAGGCCAGTGAACTAAGCTTTAAGGTTAAGCTTGGATTGCCTTGGAGACTCTGAGAATTAGAGATGCCAGAGTTGCTGTATACCTGTTGAGGAAAGCTGCTACCAGGGGATGGAATCAGCCGAAGAGAGAAGTGCATTGCAGTCTGTCACGTGGTTATTAGTAATCATTCTTGTGCATGTTTGTAATGAACATCAGAAAAAAGACCAGATTGAAGTACAGAATGTACAAACCACTGAGACTGACATGGTTAGGGCCACTGTCAAAGCTTGTGCTTGGAGATGTCCTTGTTGGGGAAGTTGATGTCCTTACAGAAACACCTGAGGTGCACTCAACTAAGAATATGGTACCCTTGTGAAAAGATCCCACCCAGCTATGCTTCTGTATTGTGAAAGAAAAGTGCCTAAGGACATTTGGGATGCCACAACGCTACAACACAGAAAGCTGTTAAACTGGCAAAAGGGAGCCAAGGTTACGCCAGGCTGACAGCTAAACTAGGCACTGTTGCCACGATGGCTTTAAAGTCATGTAAAGTCACATACAGTCACACGAAGTCACATGCAGCTGTAAGAGTAAAGGGGTCATGCATGGACTGTTCCCTCACAGTTTCAGAGAACCCCTGGGGTTAGGCAGTGTGTGGAAGACAAGTGCGTGTATGAAGGACCTGCGGGACAAGAGACCCTAAGAAAGCCAACCATGCAGCTCTGAAAATTAAGCCTCAGTTGACATGGAGACCCCAAGATGTTGGAGATGCCAGTACTGTGCAACATCTATTCAGCATGGCTGACTTCGGAGGATGGGCCCAGCCCAAGAGATAGATAGTATGCTAAAGGCAGCAAAGCTGGGAGGGTGCAGCTGTGTAAGCCCTTTGGTATCAACCATGGAGGTACAGGGGATGGCATTGGCCCTGCTGGGTTTCAGTACTGATTGGTGCAACTTTTTCCTCATTATGTCTATAGTCATCCCTTTTGAAATTGTAGGGTATATTCTATTATATATGAGAAATATGTCATTTAACTTTTTATTTTATAAGGAGTAACAATTAGGAGATTGCCTAGTGTCTCTAAAGAGACTTGAGGGGTTTTCTAATTTCATTTTTTTTTTACTTATTCAATTTGCATCCCGATAAGTCCCCCCTCCCTTTACCTGAAACCACAACCTTTCTTTTCTAAGTGGGTTGGGGCTTTCTGGGTATTCTCCATCCTAGTACTTTAAGTCTGTGAGGCTAGGAACATCTTAAGCAATGTAGTGATGATGGGAAAAATATGGAGGCTCTTAAAGTTAGACTACATTCATTTTGAAATATATATATATATTATAATATATATATTCAGAAGACAATTGGTACCACGCAGTGGAATGTGGTGTTTTCCATGGGATGACACACCATAGTATCAGGTATTTGAATACTTGGTCCCATGTGGTGGCACTGTTCTGAGGAGGCTCGGGGGTTTGATCTCGTTGGAGGACATATGATACTGGCGGAAGTCTTTGAGAGTTAGGAGACCCACCATTTCAAGCTTGTGCTCTGCTTTGTATTAATGGTTTAAGATGTGAGCCCTCAGGTTCCAATTCCACTGTCATGCCTTACTCCATCTTAATGGACGCTAAAACTCTGGAAGCATGAACCAAACAAACCCTTTCTTCCACAAGTTACCTTTGATATAGTATTTTATCATAGAAATAGAAAATAGCTTAATATACCAGTGGTCTTCTCCAGGGTGTGCACCTTAAAATAGAGAAAAGCAGCACGGGATTCATCAGCCTTGCTGACAGTTATGGCAGATGTTATAGATGTTTTGGGGTTTTTTTTATTGTTGTTGTTTTGATGATTTCCTTACCCATTCTCCAGCAATGAGGGCTCATTTCCCCAACTGTTTTGTTTATCATGTTTTTAGTAGAGGTTATAGTTATTCTCATGATTTTACCATTTGTATGTTAGTATATAATCATCAAGTAGCTGCCCTGGGCCTTAGACCTTCGTGGCCAACTGAGGTCTGCAGCAGCTTTCTGTGTACGCCCTAATGGCCCACCCCTGAAGGTCTCTTTCTGTTTGACACCCTAAAAACAGCACCATAGCAGTAGGCAGGCACAGCAATAGTCACTATAAAACCTACTGACAGTCTGTGTTGATTTCTGAGACTGAGTCCTGGAGGAGGGTCAGGCAATCTTAAGCTCAACCATTAGGAAAGCAGGGACGGCTATTTTAGGAGCTGCCACTAGGGTTGTGACATGCTCCTCCAGGACACATCAGCTGTTACAAATTGCTAAAGACTGGCAGAAATGGTATGCCTCAGGAACTGGTAGGGAACCTGAAAGGTGGAATGCCCTGGAAGTCTTTAAGCCCCCGACTGTGAGACCCCTTAGGGAACTCCAGCTCTGGGGGTGGGGGTGGGGTCTTTCCATCCTCTCGATGGAAGCTCTTTGTAAGTTCTAATAAAATTTGTCATTTTCATTCTCCTTTGTCTCTATTTGGGACTTCCACACTCTTCCCCTTACTTTAAATTCCGTGTCCTGACACTCTTGTTTCTTTCATGTGTTGGTCTTCTGCTTCTCCTGGAAACCCATTCGTTGTTCATCCCACAGAACTAAGTCGCTTAATTGTCTAGATGTCCACCCCTATCTTTTTTAAGAATTAATTTATTTGTGGGGTGGTGGGCTGTGATAGGCAGCCTGGCCACTGGTAGAGCTCAGGTTTAAAACCCTGGTGACCCAGCAGGTGACTATCGCCTGCAAGGAAAGATAGGTGTTTGGCTACACTCCTTGGGACCCTGGCTCCTGTCATGTAGCTACAGCTCCCAACCCCCGA
This sequence comes from Apodemus sylvaticus, assembly GCF_947179515.1. Taxonomy (NCBI): domain Eukaryota; kingdom Metazoa; phylum Chordata; class Mammalia; order Rodentia; family Muridae; genus Apodemus; species Apodemus sylvaticus. Next base: position 11,891,842 of record NC_067495.1, on the reverse strand, counting down.
CCCCCATCCCCCATAGAGAGGTCTGTGCTCAGCAGGCACATAGGAGGAGCACCAAGCCCTCCCACCTGCAGATAAGGTACCCCAAGCTCTCAGCCCCTGACCCATCCCCAAACTGTATATAGGAGTCCTATCCAGAAAGAATAACTGTGTGTGAGAACTACTCCGTCCTCCGAGAGCTTCTGTCAACAAGAGCTGTAATGCTGCCCATTGGGAAGAAATCAGCTCTCCCAAAACACCACCTGAAGCTGCCCCGCCTCCTGGCTCAGCCCAGTGCAGCCTGACTCAGTGCTGCATGATGTGGAGCAGCTGAGACAGCATGGCAGAGACTGAGGTGAGGCCAGCTGCAGCAGCAGGGGTGGTGGAGATTGTGGAGACCACTCCCCCTTCCTGCTCTTACTCTCTCCCCTTTGCCTGAACACTCACACCCAGATGGCCAGAGATCTCTCTGGAAAGCCTCCAGTACACAAGCCCGCATTTATTTATTTACTGTACATTCCGATTGCTGTCCCCTCTCAGTTTCCCCTTCATACACGCTCTCCTCCTATCCCCCTCTCACCAACAGTCTTCTGGATATTCAAAGTTAAAAAATAATGGGAAAACTGTGGAGATATTCTCCAGACCACCAATTTTACAACTCCAGTGAGATCCACATTCATTTTTCCCACAGAGAGAGGGATTTTTGGTAGTGGTGTAATTTTATGGGACCGTCTCCTGTACCTCAGGAGGGCCTCCACCTTGCTATCAAGCAGAGGATGGCAATGAATACTTGATATCCCTGCCTCTAACTCCATGGTGCTGTGATTTCAGGTCTGCACCACCATATCCCTGCTTATTGCCATGGTTGAGATGCCTGCTACGGTTTCCTGAGTACTATAAACACTGTGACGAGTGGCTACACCCCCAGTCCCCAAAGTTAAGAATTTAAACATCAACTTCAATTTTGCTGCAAACAAACAAATTTTATTTTAATCAGAAACAGAACACGAGTGAACTTTGCTTCAAAACCGACGTGAACATCAGGTGTAATGACCAGAGACAGACCCCATGGCAGAGGGGCATCCCGGTTCAGTCCACTTGAAGCTTTATGACAGGCTGAGCTTTTCAAAGAGGTACTCGACCATGTTATGCTCTCCATCCCCCATCTGGCGCAGGGTGGTCAGGTAGCCGCTCATCTCCTTCAGAACTTGGACCTGCTGATCCAGGCAGTTTTGCTCGAGGAATTGGCAGAGGTGGTCGTCGCCTTTTTCCTTGGCCACTTTGTGCATGTTCAGCAGGCTCTGGTTGATCATCATCTCCATGTGGAAGGCGCATTCCAAGGCCTGGAAGCCCCCATACCAGCTCTCGCGCTCTGGTCTTGCGAGGTCACGAAGGTTGACGCAGCCTCCACGCTTGTTCTGCAGGTTCATGAACATCTCGGCCCTGCTCTGGCAGCTGTGTGACTTGCTCAAGAAGAACCGCTTGAAGTTCTCCTGGGCCACGTCATCACGGTCGAAGTAGACGGCCATCGACATGTACATGTAGGAGGCATAGAGGTCCAGCTGGACATGGGTGCTGATGGCATCCTCGCAGTGCCAGTCATAATTCTGTCGCACTTGAGAAGGAGCTTCGGCCATGGCGGTGGCACTTACACAACAGCCTCAGCAGTTCCCACCTGCTCAGAGGGGCAGGTCGGGTCCAAAGAACACAGTCCCACAGTCCCAAAGCACCTCTGAAGAGACCAGAGGGATTCAGCTGGAGCCGGAGGCAGCAGCCAATATGGCTGTTCCCACCCAACGACCTCGGTATTTAAGGGCAGGGTTTACAGGAAGAGGCGGGGCATCAATGGAAATGAGTGTTGACAACCAATCAGGACATTGTTTTAGCCCCGGGGATTATTGGGGGGTGGGACATCAGCGAAAATGAGTGTTGGTGACCAATCATGGGGAAGAGCGGGGCATCAGCGGAAATGAGTGTTAGGGACCAATCAGGACGTTTCTACCCCACGGGTCATGGGAGGGGTGAGGCATCAGCAGAAATGAATGTTGGCGACCAATCATGACTTTTTTTCATCTTCTGGGCTTATGGAACAGGGCATCGGCAAAAATGAGGGTTTGCCCCTAATCGTTAAATTATTTTAGCCCAGGGCTTATTGGAAGGGAGAGGCATCAGCGGAAATGAGTGTTGGCGACCAATCATGACATTGTTTCAGTCCCAGGGCTTATTGGAGGGGCGGGGCATCAGCGAAAATGAATGTTGGCGACCAATCATGACATTGTTTCAGCCCCAGGGCTTATTGGAGGGGCAGGGCATCAGCAGATATGAATGTTGGCGACCAATCATGACATTGATTCAGCCCCAGGGCTTATTGGAGGGGCGGGGCATCACCAGAAATGAGTGTTGGTGACCAATCATGACATTGTTTCATCCCCAGGGCTTATTGGAGGGGCGGGGCATCAGCGGAAATGAGTGTTGGCGACCAATCATGACATTGTTTCAGCCCCAGGGCTTATTGGAGGGGCGGGGCATGAGCGGAAATGAGTGTTGGCGACCAATCATGACATTGTTTCAGCCCCAGGGCTTATTGGAGGGGAGGGGCATCAGCGAAAATGAGTGTTGAAGATGAGGTCAGAGAGGAAAGAGACTGCAGCAGGTTTCCTGCTACACAGCTGAAGATAAACCTGGGAGAAGGTTTGGATGTGGAGTTACAGAAGGAGAAGTATGAATTGGGCTTCAGACTTCAGTCAATTGCTTTCTCAGGCAGGAGTCCTCCTTGGGTGATCAGGGGGTGGCTGTGGGTTTTGGAGGCTGAGACCAAGCAAGGACAAAGGAGGTTGGAATGGGAAGATCTGTGGACACCACAGAAAAGGAAATCAAGGGGCAGGGTGGGCAGTTAAGGCTGCCATAATTATTCTTCAGAAGAGCTGGGGATGAGACTGCAGTTAGGATCTGGGGAAACAGGAGAGGAGAAGATCTTCAGTCAGCCCATTAACCGTGTTCTTAACTATCCTGATCCACTTGAGATGTACTGAAGCAAGCAACTTTAGATCGAGCACATAGTCTCCTGTGCTCCCTGGTAAATGGAGTTAGGTGAGTCACCACTGCTGTAACAGTGCATAGATTTCTGCAAATATGCCATCGTGAGGCGCTTGAGTCACATGTCAGTTTGTGCTACAGGGATGGCACAGAGCACTGCTTCAGTTATACAGGCCTATGCTGTGATCTCCTATCCATTCTTGTTCAGTTAGGGTTTGGGTAAGTGCTACTGGAGCATTCTCAGGTCCTCTGCTTTCTTGTCGGTTATCCTCATGTAAGGGACAGTGCTTCTTGGTAAGCTGCATCTAGGAAAGTAAGTTCTGCTTTGTAAAAGTAGCATAATCTTCACTGTGTCCTTAACAATCACTGTACATTAGGGTCTTACGTGCACCTGTTCACAAATAAGCAACTTCAGAGTTGCAGAAGTAAACTTTCCAGCACTGTTGTAGACGGACCTTAGATAACTCTACAGCAGTAGCACATTGCTGTTTGCAAATATGCCACCGTTGGCTGTTTTAGTCACAGGAACTTTTTGTTTCTTCCAAGGATGCCTCTTTGTCCTGCTTCAGTGACTGATGCTTTTGCTGTGCTCTCCACTTCCATTCTTGTCACTCAGTCAGCCATAGGTCAGGGATCTGCCCTTTTGTAAGTCAGTCACCACTTCTGTTACAGTACATCTCCATGACATCCACCATTATGCCATACATCTTCCTGCTGTCCAAGGACAATACTTTTCAATGTGTTGTTGACAATCACTATCCATGCTGGAACCTATGCATTACAGTTCTCTGGAAACCAACTTCAGACTTGTCCAAGTAATCTCCTGTGCTTCGTTACAGATGACATTTAGAAACCACTGCAGTAGCAGTAAGTGGGTATAGGCCAATGCGCTCTTGGGTTGCAATTCAATATCACGTTCATGTGCTTTCCTAAAGTGGCACTGAGGGCTGATTCAGGTGTGAATGGGAATACTGTGCTCCTCTCTGCCATTCCTGTCCACCCAGTGGCCTGTTTTAGTGCCACTATAATGTGCTTTTTAATACTTTCCTGTAAATCTATTCAGACCTGAGTTATAGTACTTGTGCTAGGATTCTGTCTAAGCTCCACCCCACAGTCACCTGGCAACAGCCAGGTATGTCCCTCCACAAAGGGACCTTGCAATAGCCAGGTATGCCCCTCCCCACAGTTCCTTGGCAACAACCAGATAGGTCTGGCCCACTAGAACAGGGGCTGCATGCCCACTCCTGCATCCCCCCTCTCTTGCCTCTCTTACTCTCCTCTTTCCCCCTCTCTTGCCCTCTTGGGCTCTTCCCTTCTCGCTCCTCTCCTCCTCTCTCCATGTGGTCATGGCCGGCCTCTACTCTACTCTCCTTCTCTCTGCCTTTCTCTACCTCTACCACCCCCTTAACTCCCCTCCCCATGCCCAAAATGAACTCTATTTTATACTATAGCTTCCTGTGGTTGGTCCCGAGTGGGAAGGGAAGCCTCAGCATGGCCCCGCTGATGAACCCCCTTCCCCACACCCCATGGAGCACATTCTCACGCTGCTTTCTTATGATCACAACAACTGGTGCATCTTACCATTCACTGTTTCAGGAAGTTCATGGTGTTGGCAAAGTGTTTCCATTTTCACCATGTTCCTAATAAATCCCCTTCCACTGTGAACAAACTCTCTGCTATTCTCAAGCAAGCAACTTCAGAATTGCATGAGGAATCTGGTAAGCTTTGTTGTCATGGAGTTTAGATATTGATGCATCCGTCATCGACATAATAGTGTGAAAATATGCCATTCTGAGGTGCTTTGTCCTGTGTGCATGCTTTGAAAGGATGCCACTGTACTGTTTCAGTTATATACTTGTGTGATGTGCTGCCTTCTATTCCACTCTTGTTCAATCAGTGTCCTGGCACAATGCTTTGAAAAGCATATCATTTCCTCTGCTTTCCTGTAAGTCATGTTTCCCTCCTGTGAAACAGCCCTTCTCTCTTGTAACACCATTGCTATTACAAAGCTCTTGTTGTGAAAGTGTGACAACATTCTT